>NC_061508.1:106864651-106889572 GCF_022539505.1 Lolium rigidum | reverse complement strand
AGACAAGATTTAGGCTTAGACATGGATTTGAGCTTTGTCTCCCTAGGGTTTCATCCCCTTTGTATCAAGGCTACCCTTGTTGGATGATTGGATTTGTGAGTGTGAGATTCTAGTGCTACCCACTCTCTCTCCCACTCCTAGATTCATCTCCCTCACCGATCTCTCACTCCGGGATTCTACCGAGCGTCTCTCCCGGGTTGATTCTATTGGCGTGGTCCATCGAGCCACGGGGGTAAGTATCGATTGTATCGGGTTGGTGTGCGTGCGTGAGTTCTTCGTGTTCTTCGTGTTCATCGTGTTCTTCGCGCTCTCTCTCTCTCCCTCCTTGGATTTCGGGTCAACCGCAAGATCGGGCCACACACGGGGTCTTAGACCTCATCACAGCGCCACCAGGCCCCGACCCACCTCCGCTGCTCCTCTGCCCAGCTTCCGCCCGCGCGCCAGGCCAACCACCACGCCGCCGCATAGCGCCTCCGCCTGGCCCCAGCTTCCGCTCGCCTCACGCGCCAAACGCCAGCACGCTCGCTTGGCCCTGCCCCGGCTCGATCCCCACGCGCAGCACAGCGGCACGCGCCGTCTGCTCGCCCCCATCGCCGCGCGGCCACCAGCTCCCTCCACGCCCACGCGCAAGGCCGCCCGCCCGCATCCACCGGGTCGCCCCGCCCCTGCCAGGCCCTCGCACGCATCTGCGCTGCATCCACCACACGCCGCCCACCCTGGTTCTGCCCCGCGTCGCTCTCCATCAAGGACGCCACCAGCACAAAGCATCAGCTCCTGGCCGGCAGTACCGCAGAAGCACCTCCGGCAGTGCCGGACTGCGCCCCCCGGCAGTGCCGCCAAGCCTACCCCGGCAGTGCCGGCCACGGCCACACCCTGTTCAAGTTTCATCTCCATTTGACCCATCTTTTTGCCCCAAATTTTGACAACTTTCCGGCGCCCGTTTGACTCCAAATTTTAACATCAATCCCCAAATACTCCACATAGCCTACGTCTAATTTCCCGTGATTTTTGGAGCCCAACTTTTGACCGCTCGTTTTGACCCAACTTTTCGGGCATTGACATAATTTGCTCGGTTTCCGATTTGGAGTGCATCGGTTGTCTATCCCGCTTCCGCGCCTACATCAACACCGCGACGACACCGTTGGCACCCCGGATTCCGGCGCAACTTCGCCATCGTCATCGACACCACCACTTCGCCATCGCAAGTTCGTGTGTTTGACACCGCCTAACATCAATAGGTATAACTTGCCTCCCCTTGTAGCCCCGTTTCTTTCTTTGTGTACCTATCCCATTGAGAGTGGCTTTTCGAGTGTTGCGAAGCATTGCACAAGTGTCACGACCGTGAGAGGGTGTGTGTGCGTTGTGTTGAGCAAAGCTCCGAAGCAAGCTCGGTGAGAAAGATACACAAAAGAAGAAAGAGTGTGTGACATATATATACAGAAAAAGAAAGCTTCTAAGCATAGAAAAAAAAGAGAGAAAAAGGAAAAAGGAAATACAAAAAGAGTGTGTGTCCACCGATACAAAGGAGTGCAAAGCTTGTGAGCACTAAGAGAGAAAAGAGAAGAGTGGCATTTGTGCAAATCTTGTTGCTTCTCTCATATGCAACCGAGCTACGGTCTCTCTTGTGTTGGCGCGACACCGATCTAATAGTCTTCGTTAGGACCATCTTTGTTACTTGCTCACTTCCTTGGTCGCGCTAACCCCATTGTTCTTCCTTGTGTGTGTTTCCGTGTTTCCTTGACATAGATCATCACTTTTGACATTTGACTTTGGATCTTACCCACATTTGACAATAGACATTTTCTTTGGTTCTTTTCGTTTGCTATCCACTTCCTCACCTACCACCATATAGAGTTCTTAGCCTTTTGCGTGTGCTTTGAGTGTGTGTGTGAGTACATATCGGTTATTCTCTAACTTGAACCATTTTCTCGATTTTGGTTTGCGAGTTTTGACCTTTTGGTAGTTTTCCTTCCACCACATACATACACCCTTCCTAGTGAGAGCTACCCAATATGACCCCACAAGAAAAGGCCGAGATGAGAGCCTACTTTGCCGAGCTAGAAGCTCTTGAAGCAAATATGACCACCCAAGATAAAGCCGAGTGCAAATCCTACTTCAAACACCTTGAGAGCAAGAGTGACACACCACATGAGTTGAGTGAGGACGCTTTGATTTCTAACACATTAACCTCTACTCCTCTTGTGTTGTCTTCCTCTTTGCTAGGCTGCTCGGACATCGACGACGTCATTGCCATGGAGATGAGGGACTCCACTATATGTGAGATGAGCGACTCCACTATATGTGAGATGAACGACTCCACTATATGTGAGATGAGCGACTCCACTATATGTGAGATGAGCGACTCCACTATATGTGAGATGAGCGACTCCACTATATGTGAGCTTGAGTGCATACACTTCGAGAGCATGAGTGATACACCATGTGAGATGAGAGTGGTAGTTGATAGGTCATGTGAGGCCATTTCGAATTCTAACAACTTACCCTCTACCTCTAGTGTGTTTCCTTGTGTCTCATTAGGTCCCATGGATGACGAGCTCCCGATCATGGAGAAGATGTACATGGTGCATGAAGATGATGCTATCACACCATGCTTGATTGAAGATGAACATGGAGGCCACATGGAGCCTACCTCTTCCACAACACCCACTTCAAATGAGTCGGACTACAAAGGTACCTATATGGGTGTTGATGATGCCATGATCCCACTAGTGGACATGATGCTTGATGAGTGCTTGCATGAGTTGGATGATCCTATTGCTATGTCATATGCTTCTTTCACATTCCCTTGTGATACTTGTGATACCACTATGGTTGATCATGTGGAATTAGTTGCTTATGATAATATCACCATGTCATGCTATGAGAGTTTCACTTTCTCTCCTATTGCTTGCAATATGTTGAACAATTGCTCTTTCCCATGTATTGCTTGCAATGAAAATGATGATGCTAATGCTTGTGTTGTGACAACCTTGATGAATAATTGCTCTTTCCCTAGGTTTGTCGACAACAATGATAAAATGTTGAACATGTTTTGTGCTAGATGCTTGCAATACTCTCCCATTAATGCAACCAAAATATTGAATACTTGCTCTTTCCAATGCTTGGTTTGCAATGATGTTAATATGCTTGCACATGAGATTGCCCCCATAGCTCTCTCAGATTTTGGAGACTTTGCCTATATCCATGATGAGCATGTTCATGTGTTTACCCCGCATATTCACCATATCTATTATGATGCTTTGCTTAACACTAATGGTGATGTGCAAAAGAAATGGACCATCATGATGGATGATGTGTTCATATACCATGCACACACGTTCTTTGCTTTGCCTATTGTGTGTGTAGGTACAAGAATGCCAATGTCAACCTCGATTGAGCACGAGTTGACAAAGAGAGCTCTAGAGAGCATAATACAAGTGAGTTCAAGATCGAACCCGGCTCTAATACCTTTCCCATGCTTTGCATTGAACATGCCGAACAATTTCTCTTTCTCTTGGTTCTTTTGCAAGCATGATGATGTGATTCTTACCGTTGGTGTTGCCTCAAACAAGTTGACCAATTGCTCTTTCATTTGGTTTGTTGGCACGCACGGTTATGCAAATGTTTTCTTGATGCACTTTTTGGATGATATGTTGTGTGTTGCACCAAATATGAGGACCAATTTCTCTTTCCAATGGTTTGTGTGCACACATGTTGATGCTATTTTGGACACTTCCACTTATGTGTTTTGGCCAAATTCTCCTCTTGTTGCGTCAAGGATGTTGAACAATTTCTCTTTCCGATGCCTTGAGTGCAACAATGCACATGAGTTTCTACATGAGATGGACATCATAGTCGTCTCACATCTTGGAGTTTTTGTGTTCCCGCATTTGGAAGATGTTCATAGGGAGTTCTCACACATTGACCATGCACATGCCTTATTCTTGATAAATTTGTGTTGTGCTAACGATGTTGTGAACATGAAAGGACATGTCATTGATGATGTGCTCCAATATCACACACAAACATACTTTGCTTGGTCTTTGTTGTGTGAAGGTAAAAGTGACATATGGATGAGCGTCAACGAATGGGTTCAACCCCATACATCTACTACACAAGATCTCTCAATGAGAGCACACCGACATCTTGCTAAGGTGACCTCCTTCTACTTGCGCTATCTTGCTAAACCCGTGGAACATTGGCTATGCTTTGAGTGTTGCTTGGCTTTTCTTGTGCTATTGATAGGGCCCTTGACAAGTGAAGCGACATTCAAGCGTGGTTGTCATCTACCTCCTATACAAGTTCATGAAGAGCTATCGTCGAGGACGACTCTTTTTCAAGTGGGGGGAGATGATACGGGGCGACCTTCGGTCTTCACCGCATCATGTGCTTCATCACCAAGACGGCACGCTAAGGTGAATCTTCTCCTTTACGCGTGCCTCGAATCGCCTACTTGGAACGATATACTACTTCATACCCCGTCATATCTTGATGATAGGAACTCGACGACAAGTACGGGGAGAAGGAAGGATGGCACGGAGACCCGAGGACGCAAGGCCGATGTCACGGAAGCTTGGAAGAGAAGGAGGAAGAGGAGCTGGAAGCTCCAGGGCCGGCACTGCCGCCCTACACAGGCCGGCACTGCCGCTTGGGCCGGCACTGCCGCCCTCCCCACGCCGGCACTGCCGCCGAGGTCGTGACCAGTCCCAAACCTAACCCTAAGTTGCCTCATGTATGGCTGTGCTTGTATCTTAGTTTCCCCAAACTACCCCTCCTTAGTGGTTCCCTATAAATAGACCTCCACCCCCACCTTCATGAGGGAGAGATGATGTTTAGATGAATTGGCTTATGCCTCTACTATCCCTTTGTGGATTTGGGTAACCCCCACCTTAGGTTAATTCCTATTGTACCACCGGGCTCCTTATCGAATCCTATTGTATCTCTTTGGTGACTTCTACCAATCTTGATCTTTTGCTTGCACTTCTACCTATTTGGTCTTTTGCTTGCACTTCTATTGAGTTTGGTCTTTTCACCCTTCTAGATTCATAGGATCTTCGATTTGTCGATCTTTTTGCGAGACTTCTACCGAAAGGTCTTTTCCTTGCAACTTCTATCGAGTTGGTGGTTCGGGCCAACGAGAACAAACCGATTGTGTTGTGTGCGTGTATCGAGTTCTTCGCGTTCATCCACTTCCCCGCGAATCCCCCTCCGCAATCACACTCACCCGGGTCAATTCGTGAGATCGGGCAACCCACACGGGCTTAGCCCGCACCACCGCACCTGCCCCAGCCAGATCACCGAGGTCTCGGCTCATTGTTGTGGCCACTCGTGTAGTGACCAGGACGCATCTGAAAGCTATGTTCGTGAGTATATGACAGCATAACTGATCTTATCTTGATGTCTTCTCTACTCAAAGTCTCACATGGTTCAGTCTTGAGTGCATTGGTGCCATTGACTAATTTTTGGTGGTATCTCTTGCTTTGAATCAGAAATTGCCTAAAAGTATCTCCAAGGATCTCAATGCTGGCCGAAGGGGCAAGATTTCCCTCGTCATGGAGAGTGAAGGTCTCACCGTGGAGGGACGGTACTCCGTCGGTCCCACAGATGGCCGCTTGGTCTGTTACTTCCAGGTGGAAAAAGTTCATTGACGGTGCCAAACTTCGCATTGGATCAAAGTTGAAGGTCAAGATCTTTCGATGCCGCTGTGACATGCTGGTCATAAAGTTTGCGGTTGTCTAGTTCTGTTGTCCATGAGCCCTTAGAAAATGCATTTGTAGTTATACTTATATAAGGTTATCTTATCTGAACTGCTAATTAATTGTATGGGTGGTAAAACTCTGGCAAGCTTTTGCTCTTATCAAGTATGTATGTATGATCAGCTATTATGATAACTAATGTTTGTGTTCATCTTAATTTGCATTTCCGTTTTAGAAAAAAACTTAATTTCTATTTGGCTGACCTGTTAGAGAACTATCAGATTGAATCCACAACATGATTCAAATAGATTCATTACACCGAGCCACATGCCTTGACCTTGCTATACACTAGTTCCATTAATCAGTGCAAGAAGGCTTACCTGAGCTGCCTGAACCACGGCAGATTCGAATCCACCTTAGCTATCTAGCTAGAAATACAACCTTTGCAGAAAGAGGATTTGCAGTATGGGGAGGCTGACATTGGGGACCCATGAGGCAGCAGCGTTGTCAACGTTTTAAAGGCGGCAGGAGATCAAAACAAAAAAAATAAGCCAAAAATCAGTTGGTAAACAAAATCCAAGAAATGAAACATTTACCTTTCTGAGAGGATGACATGCGGGACCCATGAGGCAGCAACATCCTCAACTATTCCAAGGCGGCGGGGGTCAAAATAAAAAAAGGAAATAGCCAGTAAATTAATTAGGGTCAAAAATAAATCTATCAAAGGAAACCTTTATTGTTCATAGAGGATGACATGTGGGACCGACCTGCCGACTGCGTCGTCATCGTTTCAAAGGGGGCAGGGGATCAAAAGAAAAAGGCAAATAGCCAGAAATTAGGGGTAAAAAATAAATCCAACAAAGGAAACTTTTATTGTTCACAGAGGATGACATGTGGGACCCATGAGCCCGCAGCTTCCTCAACGTTTCAAAGTCGGCATGAGATTTAAAGAAAAAGGAAAGTGACCAAATATCAGGAGCCAAAAATAATCCAAGAAAAGAAATTTTATTGTACATAGAGGATGACATGCGGGTCCCATTTTGCAGCAGCGATCTCAACGTTTTCAAGGTGGCACAGGACCAAAAGAAAAATGAAGTAGCCAGAAATCAGGGGGTGAAAAAAATCCAAGAAAAGAAAGATTTCAATTGGGCTGCATCTAGACATCTAGGCCTTCGAACTATCCTGCTGGGCCTTTTGACTCGTACAATTTCAGCCCACTCCAAAACAGGAAAGTTCGGATTTTTCTAAAAAAACAGGAAAGTCCTATGCTTCGCAAAAACACAAAACAAGGAGATTGAACATATAAGTTTGTTTATGTAAAAGAAAAGATTTAATTTATCCGTTTGCAATAGCTCAGAGCGAAATACACTGTTTATTGTCTGCAAAATAATCAAGATATCACATGTTTCTTGTACGAGGAGGCTGACATCGGGGACCCATGAGCCAGCAGCGTCGTCAACATTTTAAAGGCGGCAGGGGATGGAAAGAAAAAATAAACCAAAAATCTGTTGGTAAAAAATCCAAGAAAAGAAACATTTTCGTTCTGAGAGGATGACACGCGGGACCCATGAGGCAGCAGCATCCTCAGTGTTTATTGTTCATAGAGGATGACACATGGGACCCGTGAGCCAGCAGCGTCCTCAACGTTTTAAAGGCTGCAGGTGATCGAAAGAAAAAATAAGCCAACAATCGTTTGGTCAACAAAATCCAAGAAAAGAAACATTTACCGTTCCGAGAGGATGACATGCGGGACCCATGAGGCAGCAGCATCCTCAATGATTCCAAGGTGGCAGGGGATCAGAAGAAAAAAAGGAAATAGCCAGAAATTAATTAGGGGTTCAAAATAAATCCAACAAGGGAAACTTTTATTGTTCATAGAGGATGACATGTGGGACGGACCTGCCAACAGCGTCCTCATTGTTTCAGAGGGGGCAGGAGATCAAAAGAAAAAGGCAAATAGCCAGAAATTAGGGGTCAAAAATAACTCCAAGAAAGAAAACTTTTATTGTTCGTAGAGGATGACATGCGGGACCCATGAGCCGGCGAGCTTACTCAACGTTTCAAAGGCGGCATGAGATCGAAAGAAAAAGGCAAGTGACAAAATATCAGGAGCCAAAGATAATCCAAGAAAAGAAACTTTATTGTACATAGAGGATGACATGCGGGTCCCATTTAGCAGCAGCGGTCTCAACGTTTCAAATGCGACTTGAAATCAAAAGAAAAAGAAAGTTGATTGTACATAGAGGATGACATGCGGGTCCCATGAGTCAGCAGCTTACCCTTTCCAAGGCGGCAGGGGATCAAAAGAAAAAGGAAATAGCCAAAAATCAGAGGGTGAAATAAATAAAGAAAATAAACTTTTATAGCACATAGAGGATGACATGCGGGTCCCATGAGCCAGCAGGTTCCTCAACGTTTCAAACGTGGCATGAGATCGAAAGAAAAAAGGCAAGTGACCAAATATCAGGATCCAAAAATAATTCAAGAAAAGAAAGTTGATTGTACATAGAGGATGACATGCGGGTCCCATGAGTCAGCAGCTTACTCAACGTTTCCAAGACGGCAGGGGATCAAAAGAAAAAGGAAATAGCCAAAAATCAGAGGGTGAAAAAAAATCCAAGAAAATAAACTTTTATAGCACATAGAGGATGACATGCGGGTCCCATGAGCCGACGGGTTCCTCAACGTTTCAAACGTGGCATGAGATCGAAAGAAAAAGGCAAGTGACCAAATATGAGGAGCCAAAAATAATTCAAGAAAAGAAAGTTTTATAGTACATAGAGGATGACATGCGGGTCCCATTTAGCAGCAGCGGTATCACCGTTTGAGAGGCGGCGGGGATCGAAAGAAAAAGGCAAGTGACCAAATATCAGGAGCCAAAAATAATTCAAGAAAAGAAAGTTTTATAGTACATAGAGGATGACATGCGGGTCCCATTTAGCAGCAGCGGTATCACCGTTTGAGAGGCTACACGGGATCGAAAGAAAAAGGCAAGTGACCAAACATGAGGAGCCAAAAATAATTCAAGAAAAGAAAGTTTTATCGTACATAGAGGATGACATGCGGGTGATACGTGCAATTAACACACGTCCGTTGGGAACCCCAAGAGGAAGGTGTGATGCGTACAGTAGCAAGTTTTCCCTCAGAAAGAAACCAAGGTTTATCGAACCAGTAGGAGCCAAGAAGCACGTTGAAGGTTGATGGCGGCGAAATGTAGTGCGGTGCAACACCAGGGATTCCGGCGCCAACGTGGAACCTGCACAACACAATCAAAGTACTTTGCCCCAACGTAATAGTGAGGTTGTCAATCTCACCGGCTTGCTGAAAACAAAGGATTAAACGTATTGTGTGGAAGATGATGATTGTTCGCGAAGAACAGTAAAGAACAATTGCAGTAGATTGTATTTCAGATGTAAAAAATGGACCAGGGTCCACAGTTCACTAGTGGTGTCTCTCCCATAAGATAAATAGCATGTTGGGTGAACAAATTACAGTTGGGCAATTGACAAATAAAGAAGGCATAACAATGCACATACATATAGCATGATGAGTACTATGAGATTTAATCGGGGCATTACGACAAAGTACATAGACCGCTATCCGGCATGCATCTATGCCTAAAAAGTCCACTTTCGAGGTTATCATCCGAACCCCTTCCGGTATTAAGTTGTAAACAACGGACAATTGCATTAAGTATGGTGCGTAATGTAATCAACACAAATATCCTTAGACAAAGCATCGATGTTTTATCCCTAGTGGCAACAGACATCCACAACCTTAGAACTTTACATCACATGTCCCGGATTTAATGGAGGCATGAACCCACTATCGAGCATAAATACTCCCTCTTGGAGTTACAAGTATCAACTTGGCCGAGCCTCTACTAGCAATGGAGAGCATGCAAGAACATAAACAACATATATGATAGATTGATAATCAACTTGACATAGTATTCAATATTCATCGGATCCCAACAAACACAACATGTAGCATTACAAATAGATGATCTTGATCATGATAGGCAGCTCACAAGATCTAACATGATAGCACAATGAGGAGAAGATGACCATCTAGCTACTGCTATGGACCCATAGTCCAGGGGTGAACTTGAACTACTCACACATCGATCCGGAGGCGATCATGGCAATGAAGAGCCCTCTGGGAGATGATTCCCCTCTCCGGCAGGGTGCCGGAGGCGATCTCCTGAATCCCCTGAGATGGGATCGGCGGCGGCTGCATCTCTGGAAGGTTTTCCGTATCGTGGCTCTCGGAACTGGGGGTTTCGCGACGAAGGCTTTAAGTAGGCGAATAGGTAGGTCAGGGGGCGTCACGAGGGACCCACACGCTAGGGCCGCGCGGGCCCAGGCCTGGCCGCACCGCCCTGTTGTGTGGCCGCCTCGTCGCCCCACTTCGTTTCCCTTTCGGTCTTCTGGAAGCTTCGTGGAAAAATAAGCCCCTGGGCGTTGATTTCGTCCAATTCCGAGAACATTTCCTTACTAGGATTTCTGAAACCAAAAACAGCAGAAAACAGCAACTGGCTCTTCGGCATCTCGTCAATAGGTTAGTGCCGGAAAATGCATAATAATGACATATAATGTGTATAAAACATGTGAGTATCATCATAAAAGTAGCATGGAACATAAGAAATTATAGATACGTTTGAGACGTATCAAGCATCCCCAAGCTTAGTTCCTACTCGCCCTCGAGTAGGTAAACGATAACAAAGATAATTTACTGAAGTGACATGCTATCATAATCTTGATCAATACTATTGTAAAGCACATGAGATGAATGCAGCGATTCAAAGCAATGATGAAGATAATGAGTAAACAACTGAATCATATAGCAAAGACTTTTCATGAATAATACTTTCGAGACAAGCATCAATAAGACTTGCATAACAGTTAACTCATAAGCAATAAATTCTTAGTAGAAAGCTTTGAAACAACACAAAGGAAGATATAAGTTTCAGCGGTTGCTTTTAACTTCAACATGTTTATCTCATGGATAATTGTCAACACAAAGTAATATAACAAGTGCAATAGGTAAACATGTAAGAATCAATGCACACAGTTTACACAAGTGTTTGCTTCTAAGATAGAAAGAAGTAGGTAAACTGACTCAACATAAAGTAGAAGAATGGCCCTTCGCAGAGGGAAGCATGGATTACTATTTTTGTGCTAGAGCTTTTCATTTTGAAAACAAGAAAACGGTAGTAATAAATCACATGTGTTATGTATAAGATATCCTATAAGTTGCAAGCCTCATGCATAGTATACTAATAGTGCTCGCACCTTGTCCTAATTAGCTTGGATTAACACGGATTATCATTGCACAACATATGTTTCAACCAAGTGTCACAAAGGGGTACCTCTATGCCGCCTGTACAAGGGTCTGTACTCCGCTTCGTTATTAGAAGCGTTGGGGAATGTCATCCGCAGTATATAGTTCAGTTTATCTCCTTGAGGTGATACTAATATCACGCCTGCTCCAGCTCCTTCTAACATTTTGGACCCGTCAAAGTTCATAGTCCAGGTTCTCGACAAGTCTGGGGGTCCCGTATTTTGCAGCTCCATCCACTCTGCGACGAAGTCTGGTAAGATCTGCGACTTTATTGCTTTTTTTTCATATGTGATGTCCCGAGGAGAAAGCTCTATTCCCCAAAGGGAGACACGACCCATAGCTTCAGGGTTATTCAGTATATTGGACAAAAGCGCCTCATTGACCACTATAATCGGATGTGCCGAGAAATAGTGTCGCAGTTTTCTTGCTGTTGTGAATACTCCATATGTCAACTTTTGGTACTTCGGGTACCGCTGTTTTGAGGGCGATAAAACTTCGCTGATGAAGTATACCGGCCGCTGGACTCCATGGAGTTTTCCTTCTTCTTCTCGCTCAACCACAAGTACTGTGCTGACCACCTGGGGTGTGGCCGCGATATACAACAGGAGAGGTTCCTTTTCCTTGGGCGCCACCAATATTGGTGGTGTCGAGATTGTGCGTTTGAGATCTTCAAAGGCTCTGTCTACTTCTTCGTTCCACTCGAACTTTTCTCCCTGTTTGATCAAGGCATAGAATGGCAACGCCTTTTCTCCCAACCTGGCGACGAATCTGCTCAAAGCTGCGACTCGCCCAGTTAGCTGTTGTATTTCCTTGAGCTTTGTTGGCTTTCGCATTGTCACGATGGCTTGGATTTTCTCCGGGTTAGCTTCGATTCCTCTTGCTGACACCAGAAACCCGAGAAGTTCTCCCGCAGGAACGCCGAAAGAGCACTTCGTCGGGTTCAGCTTGAGGCAGAATTTATCAAGGTTGTCAAAAGTCTCCGTGAGATCATCAATCAGGGTTGACCCTTTCTTTGTTGTTATGACGACATCATCGATGTACACTTGAACATTTTTGCCAATTTGAGTGGCAAGGCACTTCTGCATCATCCGCTGATATGTTGCTCCCGCGTTTTTCAACCTGAAGGGCATTGTTCTATAGCAGAACACTCCATAAGGTGTTATAAAAGATGTTTTGACCTCATCTTCTTCTTTTAAGCGGATCTGGTTGTAACCAGAATACGCGTCCAGGAAAGAAAGACGTTCACAGCCTGCCGTGGAATCGATAATTTGATCGATCCTTGGGAGGGGAAAGTGATCCTTTGGACAATGTTTATTGAGACACGTGAAGTCGACGCACATGCGAAGGACCTCTGTGTTTTTTCTTCGGGACCAGCACTGGGTTACCTACCCACGTGGCTTCTGTATGTAGCTCTTTGATAATCCAGATTCTTTGAGTCGATTAATTTCCGACAGCATAGCTTTGCGGTTTGGTTCCGAAAAACGCCGCAAAGGTTGTCTGATTGGCCTGGCCAATGGATCCAAGTTAAGGGGGTGCTCGGCAAGTTCCCTGGGTACACCTGGCATGTCTGCTGGACACCTTGCGAAGATTTCCCCGCTCTCACGGAGGAACTCGACGAACGCGGTTTCCTATGCGAGGTCCATATTTGTGGCGATAGCTGTCGTCTTCTTGGGATCTGTCGGGTGGATCTGCACTTCTTTCAAATTTTTCGTAGTGTCAAAAGTTTGCTCCTTCAATGGCCTCCCTACGTCAGGCAGCACATCGTAATCAGTTGTTAGCTTGGACGCCATATACTCCGCTTGCATCCCGAAGGTTTCGACGATCGATGAAAATCCTTGTCGCACTTATCCGCTAGCGCGAAACCGCCTTTTACTGTGATTGGGCCTCTGGGTCCAGGGAGTCTCCACAGCAGGTATGTGTAATGTGGTACCGCCATAAACCTAGCATACGCGGTCGTCCCAGTACAGCATGGTACTGTGATGGAAAATCCACGACTTCGAACTCCAGCCTTTCTATCCTTAATTCTCTTGGGTTCCAAACTGAACGTCGAGATTGATCTTTCCCAGCGGATAACTTGGCTTGTCTGGTGTGATACCATGGAAACGTGTGTCGGTTGGTTTTAAGTTTGCCAGGGATATGTTCATCTTCCTCAATGTATCTGCGTACATGAGGTTTAAACTACTGCCTCCATCTATGAATACTCGTGAAACATCGAATCATGCGATCACCGCTGGTAAGATCAAAGCTGATTGCCCTGGTCGAGGGACTTGCTGCGGGTGGTCCGCTATGGTGAAGCAAATATCTTGTCCCGACCAATTCAGGTACTCAATTGTTGGTGGAGGCATCTTCTCTGCCATAAAGACTTGTCGCGGAATTACTTTTTGAGCTCTGTTGGATGGCCTGGCCTTCTGAATCATCGAGACCGCGCCATTGGTGTTGATATAAGGAGGCGGGTGTGGTGCTGCCGCTATTTGTAACTGGTGTCGTTTTTCGTCCGTGATCGCGGGAGGAGGTGGAAGGTGGATCTCACTCCTTGGCCTCTGAGGGTTCCTACTCGCTGCCTGTGCGTTGGCATGCTCCGCAAATCTGTTTAGCGCCTGGAAAGTTCGGTAATCCTTCTGCAAATGTCCCGATTGCCTCTTCCCATTGTTGTCGAGATAGAAGTGCTTCTGACATGGTCCGTTCATCATATCTTTGGGAGAAATGTACGGCCTCTGGAACCTTGGACCATTATTTTGCCTATTGGGGCGTGGACTATCCCTATAGTCGCTACGCTGTTCACCACTCTTTTGATAATCATCTCGATTATTATTTCCACTATTTCCTCAGAAGCCAGCCGATATTTGGCCGGGACCATCATTGTCGGAGTATTAGCGAGAAAATTGTCGTCTATTTTGAATATTTCGATTACGATCATCTTCAGGTGACCTATGCCGCTTGTTGTGGACAGCATCTTCTCCATCTGCCCAGCGATTCGCTATTTCCATCAATGCCGATATTGTTTTTGGATTAGTCCTTCCCAAATCTTCGACTAGATCCTTCCTTCGAATCCCGGTGACAAACGCATCTATCGCTCTTTCATCAGATATGTTTTCTGACGAGTTTTTGATGATGTTCCACCTCTGGATGTACGTCCTCATCGATTCATCATACTTTTGTCTACAAGCTCGCAGCTGCTCTATTGACGCAGGTTTCTTGCATGTAGATAAGAAATTTTTCACGAACATGTCCTCGAAAGTTTCCCAGCTATCGATGGATCCAGGTGGTAACTTTTTTATCCATGACCGCGCTGCTCCACTTAAGTGCACTTGGATGCTCTGCATGGCAGTTGCTTTGGTTCCTCCCGTCAATTTCATCGTTTACAGATAATCGACTAGCCAATCCTCTGGATCTTGCAGGCCATCGAACTTCTTGTAATTATCGGATAACTTGAAACTAGATGGAATTCGTGTTTTGCGAACTCTTCGAGTAAAACAAGGGAGCCCGCACATCTCCTCTTCGTCAACTTCCGGTGACTGCCGACGTTCCCTCCTTTCTTGTCGTGCCCTATCAACTCGCTCCTGCGTCGATGTATTTCTTGCCGCGCTTGTTCTTGGCGGGACCTGTACTACCACTGTTGGACGTGGACTATTTTGCCTTGGAGCACCTTCAGGAGGTGTGCATGTCTTTGCGAACGCTGTTCCCATGACTCCAACTCCTGCCATAGCCATGTTATACAATGCTTCCCTCGGATCTCCAGGAGGTGGTCTAATTGCCAGTATGAAGGCCTGAGTCGCCATGTATCCAGCTTCCGGTGTTTTGAGAATAATGTTCCCCCTTGTGTCTGTTGACATAAAGGACATGTCGAGGTTCTCGATCAAGTTTTCCCTCTCGGCTTCGGGTATGTTTTGCAGCCTGGATCTTCCCCTATTACGGGCCGCTCCGTGATTGCATTCAGAAGTCCGTGAATGTCGGCTGAGCTCTGCCCTTCTTCGGCTTGACGCAGAAGCTGCGGCTTTCCTCCTGTTAAGCTCGGCTATTTGCTTTTCGAGTTCTCGTCCAGCACGGGCGAGTCTATATTGGTATGCCTGCAATTCTTCGAACGTGGTAGTTGTATTCATCGGCTCTGTACCGTCCATAGCTTTTGCGGCTCTGTCCCAAGCCTCTTGTGGAAGTTGCACCATCTGTCGTTCCGCAGGGCCGACATATTTGGTGCCCAAACCTCGCGTAAGATCAGCGGGATCGACATATGGATTTCCCAAATTATCGAAAGCCTCTGATGTCTCCTCCTGTGGGTGACTTGGCTCCCCAACTACACATACTTGATGATATTTTGAAGCTTGACCTTTGCTGGGGTTGGTGACACCGTCGTATAGATCGGTGAAGACCTCCCGAACAGAAGTAGATCTGTCGATGAAGTTGAAGCTGTTGACGCTGTCTGAGTCGCTGCTTATATTGGAGTCCACAGACGACTCGAAGGACATGCCGCCAAAGATCTTGACGAGTTCTCCGCTTGATGCCGACCTGGCGAAGCGCGGCGACGAGATTTCCTCAGCGTCGATCTTGAACGATGACGATGATCCTGAAAAATCGGAGTCAGCCGCGGATGATCCCGACGAAATCGGAACCTCGAGACGATGTGAACCCTCTTTTCCGACACGGAAGTGGAACCTCCCGAACGTCATCTCCATAGGCTCCTCCAGATACACATATGCATCCACACGGGAGGGCGGGTGAAAAACAAAATCGACTAGATTAGTTTCGATCTGTTTACCTCTGTCCATTGCGTTGCTTGACACCGGAGATGTCGACGATGTTGAGCGTGCCATCGAGATCAGATTCTTGTCGCCTTCAATTCCCACAGACGGCACCAATTGACAAGGTATCGACTTGTCAATGCCTACAGATTGTACACTAGGGTTTTCAGGAAAGTAAAGGGCAAGTAGATCTCGAAGGTTCAGCCGGAAAAGTATTCGACTGCTATGAAAACTAGGGTTGTGTGGGCAATAAAATCGATCCTTTCTTTGTCCCTCGACTCCCCCTTATATAGGAGGCGGAGCCAAGGGTTTCGTCATGTACAAGTTACAAAGTCCGGGAGACTATTTGAGTTCGTCCCGTAATAGTTACAAGTCAATATTCCTAATACAACTCTATCTTTCCAAACTATCTTTTGACTGGGCTTCATAAACTTCGGGTCGTGGGCCTTCAATAAACCCCAGTTACCATATTCGGCAGGCCCATTGGGGATGCCTATGTCACCGCACCCGTGTGCAAGAGCAGCAGAAAAGAGAGAGAGAGAGAGAGAGAGAGAGAGAGAGAGAGAGATGTTGGCATCTTGTGGTTCTCCAAGAGCATGTGGACAAGAGAGAGAGGGGTCTATGATCAGTATGGCATGGAGGATAGGGTAGGGGACGGCAGAAGAGGGCAACCGTGTGAGAGAGGGTGGCAGCATGCTGCCAAGCTTTAGCTCGACGCGGTTGGAGACATGCCCGTGAGTGGCATGCACTCAACCAGCCCCGGCCATCCTTTTTCTCTCTCCCTTCCCTCACCTCTTTCATGGCATGCATCCATGCACACATGTGCAAGATAAAGAGAGTGAGTGAGGTGCAAGAGAGAGGGAAAGAAATATTGGAGAAAGAAAAAGAGGAAGAGGAAAAGAAATAAGAAGAAACATGAAAGGGGTAAGGGCATGGTCTAAGTGATCATCTCTTAATTTATGCCCAATTTCATAATCATGGCATAAATGGCCTTATTTGACTTTGGGCAAGTCAAAGACAATTTTGGGATGAGGCCAATCACACAAGGCTAAGGAAATTTTCAAAATAGTAAATGGTTAAGTAGAGAGAGGGAAAAGATAAAAATAGAAAGAGTAAAATTATGATCTAATAAGATCCACTCATGTGATAGGAGAATTTCAAGTCCTAGGGTTTTAGTGAAAGAAAATTTTAAGAACACAAGTCAATGGAAGGAGGAGTGAAATGCTCCAAGGGTTTTGGCATGGTTTATGTAAATAAAACCAGAAACAAAAAGGGGTCACATGTAGAAAGGGTTTTAGGGTTTTATACACAAATGGGAATTTTCGCAAGCAAACCTACACCCATACCCCACCAAACAGAGCAAGATTAATTCATGCATGCAAAATTTGAAAACATAAAAAGTTTTTGTTAGCCCTAAATTTTGCATTCCAAAATTTTAAACCAAAGTGAAAAGTTGGGTTGTTACAAGCTAGGTAGTACATAGGGTTTTAAAAATGCTCTTCCCACTTTATTGAGCAAGGTAGATTTTCTCAAAACTTAAAATAAACAAGAAAAACAAGAGATGGTATAAGCACCATAAACAAGCCTTTTGTTAAAAGGAAAGGAAAATAGAAAATAATGATATAGAAATCATTACTTGGTAGAAATGAGACGATAAACAAAATCCATTTCATTTCCCTGTTTTATTTGGAGAAATATTTTGAGAAGCTTTTATAAAACTAGAAGTAGCTTTGTGATTATACTAAGGAAGAAAACAATAGGGTTTTGAGAAATAAAACTATTTTAGGGAGGAGTGTTCTCAAGGGTAGATGGTGGCTACAGAATGTACCCATCGTTCCCACTCTTAGTTTTGTGAAGATTAAACCTGGATAAAAATAAAAACAAGAGGTAAAAGAGAAAGAAGTTATCTAGTGTTGGAAGATTGAACAGGGTATAAGATCGAGTTGAAAATATGTGTTGCAAGGTTAGACTGAGACATGCAAGACGTGGAGGTTGAAGAGGGTGTTGCATAGATGGGATCCATGCATTGAGGTTACCAATAACAGTTGTGGGTGCTTAGAGATCAACTGCCAAAGCAGATTCTTGACTTGGCCTCAAAACCAGCAAGGATAAGTGGGTAAGAGAGAGATCTGGCTCAAGGCATTGGTATGGTTGGGGAGTTCTCGTGACAAGGTAGAACTAGGGTCAAGTGCATTACATTATATGGCAAGGGGTACCTTAATCCAGGGGCTCCAAAACTGAATCTGATAACACTTTTAGGACTTAGCCAAAATTTTGATGTTTTGAGGGTTTTCGACTAGGGTATAAGAGAAGGATGTAGTAAGGGGTAGATTGTAACGATCCGGAAAAACCTCAATATTAGATTCTTCTCCGTTGCTTGTTTTCCCGTGTTGTTCCAAACTTCATCATGCATCATGCATCATATCATCCACAAAATTTTAGCAAATAAAATTATTTATAATAAACCATCCTCTCTCCTTTTTTCATTTCACAAAACCCTAACCCTCTAACCAGGCCTCTCTCCTTGGTTATCTTTTCTTCCCCGGTGGCCCACCTTTCAACACCACACCACAGCCCACCTAGGCCTCTCTCCCTCTCTTCGTCTCTTCTCTCCTTGGCCCAAACCACCTCCTCAGGCCCGTACCCCTTCGCTCTTTCCCTTCCTTGTCATCTTTCCCAGGACCGAGCACGAGAGAGATGTGACTGCCTCCCTTTTTCCCCATGGCGTGATGTCGTGGTCCTCCACCGAGCCAACCACCGCGCTGCCCTCCTCCTTATCTTCTGAGGAGAACCCTAGCCACCAACCACTCCCCTCTTTATTCTCCTCCCTCGCGCCGCCACCTCCCTTTCTCCCTCACGTTCTTTTCTTCTATGTAAACAACCACCGAAGCCATGGCTACCTCACAGAAACGGCGACCGCACCGTTGCCTCCGACCGTCCCTTGCTGAGCCGAGACCAGCAAGAGGTGAGCCTCGTCCTCCTCTTCAATTTGGCTGAAGGAATCGACCCTGGGCGTTTCTAATCATCTACAACTTCACCAATCCCTTCTCCGAACCCGGCAGGAAAAGCTTCAATTCCGGTCACCCCGAACCTCCCCCCGGCTTACCTAACCTCTCCATCGCCACCCTGGTTAGCAAGAGCATCTCCTGACGCTCTCCTCCGTCTTCTCCGCTCTTTGTGCCATGCTACCGGCGTTGACCGCCGTTTTCCCTGGCAGGTGCTCGTCGCCGGTGACGCTCCGGTGACCCCATGGTGCCGGCTCCGCCACGTCCTGGTTCCCCACAGCGAGGCGCGCCCCCGACGCCATCTTCCCCGTCCTGGTTAGCCCAGAATCGCTGGATCGATTCATCCCTGACCTCCTTCTACGCCATGGATGAAGCTTTGCAAACTCGCCCTAGTAATTGTTGGGTCAAGTATCCATGCGTCTTTCATTTGACACGAATCGAAGCAGTAACACAGTGGTTAGCTCATTGCTTATTAACCATGAGACCTTCGGTTCAAATCTTGGATCTGGCTAATTAAGCCTCCTTTTTGGTTTCCTGATTCTTTGCATCAGATCCAAAGCCAGCAATGGGCCTCGACCCAGATCTTCCCGGCAGCCCGTTGCCCCGCGCGCCCAGGAACCACCCGTCGCGGACGCAGGCCTAGTTCTGGCCCATGACAACGCAGGTCCAGCCCAGTCCATCCCCTGACTATTTCTTTCCTTTTTGCAAACTTGTTAAATTCATATCTTTTAAACCGTAAATCAAAACAAAACGTTTTATATATGAAAATTGATCAGAAAAATGTGCTGAACATGAATATGTCATCCATGCATTTGTTTGCATCTCGCATCATGTCGCACGATGATAGTTAGGCATTTCACCTAACATATATGCGGAGTATTTCGGACACCGACTAGGTTTTCCCCGCTCCGTTTAATATTGAAGTAGCTCACCCCTGCCATGTTATGCCATGCTAATTAACACTTAACTTTGACGGTAGAAAATGCAACTCCAACCTAATTTGCTTGTTCGGGGTTCCGACTCTGATTAATATGGATAACTTGCATTGCACCATCATTACCATGCCATGCATATCATCTTCATCATGCCGGTTCTTCATCCGTAGTAGTAAGTTTGTATCCGTTGTGTGTTCCTGCATTTGTTTCTTCCCGGATAGGATCACGAAGTGGTGATGTGAGATACGACAAGTCCTCCGGATGTTCCTCGGCAAGCTTTAACATGCAAGCATTTCCTAAACTCATGTCTCTAAAGGAGTCGCTCACCTATTTTATTTTGCCTTCTCCCTTATGCTAGCCTTGAGTTGCGTTCTTGTCACGTGTCCTATCCACTTGTTACCTCAAGCAGCCTATATTGCCTCCACCACCCTCCTACAGCTGTTGTTTGGTTATCGGGTCTGCCTTGCGAGTCGTAGTGCATGCTAGTGTTGTTTATATCTTGTTACCGTTATCGCTATCTTATCGGGTTATCTGTTGGGGAATCATGGCACATGGTTTATGGATATATTTGTTGGAGATACACATGCTTTACTTAATTGTTAACAACTAAAATTGTAAGCAGAGGAATATGTGAGCCCCTTTGCGAAAGCATCAGATCTTTGTCTCGCTAATGTCCCCTAGGATCCGAGTTCTTGTTATCTGTCCCGAGATTGAGCGCTCTACTCGTACGTGGGGGAGTGGGACCCCCATCACCCACTGCCTTTCCTCGAGTCTGTTTATTGGGAGCCACAACCTTGGTTTTATTTGCCCATATGCACGATATGCACGATTTACTTCCTGTTGCCTTCGGGTGTTTATATTCTGTACTGTACTCATAACGTGTGGTGACCCTGCATACCACTGCATGTTGTAGTATGCCAGTCATTGATATAACATTCACGAAGTACCATTCCGCAAATATTACATCCCTCAGAGTAGTACAACGGAACATAGCAGGGTCGATAACTCATTCACTTATTATTACAAGCATCAAACATATATTGTCTTGGAGCTCCTCTTGGGTCCTAAGAGGGGTACTCCTGGGTTCGAGGCGAACCCACCTTAACTTACAATATAGAAGTTTCACTAGGTTATACATTTATTACCTCGAGCAGCTAAATACTAAGAGTTCCCACTGCTCGACTACTACTACTACTCGGTGCTTCTAGGCTTGTTCTCCTCCGGAAGCCTCCCGGTTCCGTAGACTATGAGGTAGTCTACGCCTTCAATACCTCCCGAGAGGTCTGGTTCTTCATAGCCGATGATCTCGGCTCCTTCATGGTTGTCGTAGTCCTCCTCCAGACGATTCAGACAATCTAAGCAAGGGATTTAAGAGTGTGATGAGTACGAGCGTACTCAACAAGTTCATTATAGATAAGAGGTGTTTAATGCACTAGCTACAATATTAGACCAGAAAGTCTAATACCAATGAAGGTTTTGATAAACATTTCTTCAAGAGGTTGCTTTTATTTCAAAGAGCTATGTCCGTCAGCCTTCACCGGTTTACTAGAACTTCATGGAGCTCCTTTCCGGCCGCGTTCGTAGTTCCATATCCCGGAACGAGGAGTGACGAGTCACGGTTCTTTACACTCGCAGAGGTGTGTTGCTTTACCCATAAGAGATCTTAACCTTGATGCCAACCGGGCAGCTTTCCCGTCCACACTTCCTTCGGTGTGAGGCCCGGTATAAGGTCATAGTCAATCATATTCCTCCGCTACCTCGCACACCCACCCTTTGTTGCAAACCCCGACCCTGGGTCCACGCCGGTCCCATTATTCCTGTAATTTCAGGGTGGACCCCGACCACGACAACAGTTCTGGGCTCTACCATAAACTCCTTCGCCGGTACCTGCAACCCATCATAGACCACATTACCGTGGGGAATTAGATTGGGATCCCCACCCTCCGGTTGTTCCGCAAGACACAACTGCTACGGTAAGCATTGCATTACCATGGGGAATTAGAATGGGATCCCAACCCTCCGGTTGTTCCGCAAGATACAACTGCTACGGTAAGCGCATCCGTTGATGTACAAGAGGTGGAAATACAATTGACTATTCCGTCCCACTCCAGATCTTATGGTTAACACGGGTATTACGGCACAAGAATCACTGGCGACATTTGTTGTTTAATCCTAGATGGATATAAACCCTTGCAATGTAACCTCCACCATATCAACACAATCCATGGTTCCATTGCCCACCACATAGTCATATTCATAGTTATGAAAGTAGTGGTTTTGGTTTTTATGCAATAGTGATAACCATAGTACTTTGCAAGTAATTTGATAGAAATACTCAAATGACATGAGCAAGTGATGAACTTGCTCGAACACCGCAAAGTTCCGTAGTTGGAAGGTGTGGATCGACCCTTGTCCTCTCGTTTCGAAAAATAGCATCATTGTCCGATAAGGGCAATGGTTAAAGAAGCAATTATGCATGATTCCTGTTTTAGGGTTTGTTCCCCCTTCCGATGACATTATTATTTTATGTAAGAGGTTGATACTAAGATTGATTTGGAGATACTCTGTTTAAAGTAAATTACAACCTTGAAATGTTGTCAAGGTGTTTTTAAAGTCCAATTGCATTAATGGACTTATTTTCTTTATTGAAAATAATATGTGTGATTTAAATTATTATTTAAATCATCAAATTAAGACTTATTCTTAATTGTCTTCAAAAATTCTCTTTGATATTTTACTTGGATAGAGAATTTTATGCTGATTGATTTTCCTATTTTTAATTATTTTTTTAGAGCTCTTATCAATTTTCTATTTAATTTCAAAGTTTCTGGTTTTAAATGAAATTGTGAAATGTCTATATTGCCCCCGGGCCCACCGTCGGGGTGGCCCGACGGAGTTAACTCTAACCCGAGCCACTCGGGCTCGGTCGGTCGCACCGACCCCTTTCTTCCCCACGCGCTCGCGAACCCTAACCTCCCTTTCTCTCTCGTGACGCCGTGGTCGCCGCGCCGTCGCCGAAATGTTCGGCCGCCACCGGCCATCCCCGCCGGCGAGATGGGTATCAATCGAACCGCCGTTCGACGGCGCTCGAGTGATCCCGCGTCGATCTGCCTTTCCTCGCCGCTGCTGTTCTTCCCCAACCCCTCTGTAACCTAGTCGGTTGATCCACGGCGACCTCGTCGCCGCCGTTGCTCCTGGTGACTTGGCGCGGCCGCGTGCCTCGCCGTGATGCTGCTGGGACCCGTGCGCTTGGCGACGAGCTGGCTTGGCGTGATCATGGCTCGGCGCCGCCGTTCGACGGCGTGTGCCGCCATGCCGCCATGGCCGAGCTCCTCTCCGCTTCACCAGTAAGTTCTCATCTCCTCCGCCCTTCTTCCTCTGTTACCTGTTCTACCTCTTCTCCTTCCTCCTCCTCTTCGTCTAGCTTGGCCATCGGCTCGCTTGTCCTCGTAGAGGTGCTGGCCGTGCTCGATGTGCTCGTAGTTGCTACGCCTTGCTAGGCTGTGTCTACTGACTGTGCTCGCTTGTGCCGCTGCTGTCTGCTGCTCGTGCATATGCTTGCTCTGTGTGTGCTTGCTCTTCTCTATGTCTTGCTGTTGTAACTCATGAACTCTTTCTCATGAGCATACTGTGATGCTTATGCTCAATTAAGTTGCTCATACTGTTGCTATGTGTATCATGCCTCTCTTGTGTGTGCATTTCTTTGCCCCTGGCTTGATTATTATGCATAATCCTTGCATTCCGCAAGTGCCAGTGCCTCTAATTGGCTAACCCCTTGTACTGTTGTTCATATTAATGCCTTGTTGAGCATGCTTGCTACAAGATCTCACCATCCTTGGATGGTTTGCTCATGTATATGGCTGATTTAGTTATCTGTGATATAGTTGTTAATGTCATGTGGCTGAGTAATTCATATTGCTAATGTATTGTTCTTCGGGCTGAGTCGTAACATGCTCTGTCATGCTTTAGCAAGCTCTCGATGATCAGATGATCATCGGTTGCTTGTCAAAGGCTGCTCGTTTGGTGTCCGTGCCTCACCTGCTTGCTCATTCCGTGATGTGTGTGTGTCACACGGGCTTGTGTTGGTGTGTGATGGTGCTTGCTCAAGCAGCTACGATGCTTGCGGTGATCCACTGGATCATTTGCAAGTGTCTAGTTCATGATTTACTTATTGATATCATTTATATGTGTTGCCTTAGTTGATTAAGTGGATAATTGATGTGAACTAGCTGAGCGGTAATGATCATATAGATTGATTAAGTGAAGCTAGAGGGATGCCAAAAATTGTTGGGAACCCTAGCTCACTCCGAACCCATCCGGGTAATGATGCAGATGGCTTGGTGTGTGGTCTTTTGGGCTTGAGGTAGCCCCGACGGTCTTTTGATGCTTTGTCCAAGGGTAGCTCCCCTTCTCTGTGGCTTGCTTGTGGTTGGTGAATGCATTACTTGGTTAATCCCTTGTTGGATTTCCAGTGATCTTTGATGTTGACAACAAAAATAGACATAATCTGTCTAATGTCTGGTGGCTTGCTAGGCTTTAGGTGCTAGATGATTTGGAATGGCTAGTTAGGGATTAATCCAGGTTGGATTTCTCTGGTATGTCATCTGGTTGACATGCAAATGTTCCCTTGGGTAATTTCCCTCTTACTGTTCTCTAATTTGCTTGCACCAAAAGGCTTAGTAGCCAGATGATGATACAATAGGGTACTCACTCCCTTTTTGGCTTCTGTGATGCATGTAAATGCTTAAGTATGAGCAAGACAGATGCTTGATCATGATTCTTGTGTATACCTCACTCCAGCTCCTAGAAATAGGGTTGGTGTAGAGGATTGCTTCAGCAATGAATTGGTGCTTGCCCTGCTCCTCCTTGTGAGCTTGTGATCTTGGTTTGATTCTCGTGGTGATTTTGGACGGGTTGAACAGCTACTGTCTGTTCTTCCCGTTCTTGCCTGTTCTTGGTGTTCTTGGTGGCTTACCCCGTTGTTTGGTCGATGACTGAACTAGGGTTTACTTGTGGCAAGGTTTTATATGGTTGGCTCTTCTTTCTCTCGGTCGACGGCTCCACCCTTCCCTTTGGTGACTCACTCGTGAGTGTGTGCTTGCATGCACACAGCCATGTGAGCAGAGTTGTGTGTGTGTGTCCGCGATGCTCGCACTTGGCCGTGAGAGTGGATCAGCTCGGCGGACTTGATATTATCCACCATTCC
>NC_061508.1:106846933-106864551 GCF_022539505.1 Lolium rigidum | reverse complement strand
GCTCTCATATCATCGCTACTTTCACATCACCCCTGTTGCTAGTGCTTTTCCAGGTGCAGCTGAATTGACAACTCAGTTGTTAAGGCTTATAAGTATTCTTTACCTCCCCTTGTGTCGAATCAATAAATTTGGGTTTTACTTCCCTCGAAGACTGCTGCGATCCCCTATACTTGTGGGTCATCAGCCGCTAACTAAAGCCATGAATCATGGTGGAAGTTTCAGTTTGGACACAAATCCTCAATCTCTTATGAGAATATTAACTGTTGTTGAATGCTTATGCATTAAAAGAGGAGTCCATTATCTGTTGTCTATGTTGTCCCGGTATGGGTGTCTAAGTTGAGAATGATCAAAAGCGAGAAATCCAATGCGAACCTTCTCCTTAGACCCTTGTACAGGCGGCATAGAGGTACCCCTTTGTGACACTTGGTTGAAACATATGTTATGCAATGATAATCCGTGTTAATCCAAGCTAATTAGGACAAGGTGCGGGCACTATTAGTATTCTATGCATGAGACTTGCAACTTATAGGATGTCTTATACATAACACATATGATTTATTACTACCGTTGACAAAATTGTTTCTATGTTTTCAAAATGAAAAGCTGTATCACAAAAATAGGAATCCATGCTTCCCTCTGCGAAGGGCCATTTTTCTACTTTATTGTTAAGTCAGTTTACCTATTCTTTCTATCTTAGAAGCAAACACTTGTGTAAACTGTGTGCATTGATTCTTACATGTTTACCTATTGCACTTGTTATATTACTTTGTGTTGACAATTATCCATGAGATAAACATGTTGAAGTTGAAAGCAACCGCTGAAACTTATATCTTCCTTTGTGTTGTTTCAAAGCTTTCTACTAAGAATTTATTGCTTATGAGTTAACTGTTATGCAAGTCTTATTGATGCTTGTCTTGAAAGTATTATTCATGAAAATTCTTTGCTATATTATTCAGTTGTTTACTCATTGTCTTCATCATTGCTTCGAATCGATGCATTCATCTCATGTGCTTTACAATAGTATTGATCAAGATTATGATAGCATGTCACTTCAGAAATTATCCTTGTTATCATTTACCTACTCGAGGGCGAGTAGGAACTAAGCTTGGGGATGCTTGATACGTCTCAAACGTATCCATAATTTCTTATGTTCCATGCTACTTTTATGATGATACTCACATGTTTTATACACATTATATGTCATTATTATGCATTTTCCGGCACTAACCTATTGACGAGATGCCGAAGAGCCGATTCGTTGTTTTCTGCTGTTTTTGGTTTCAGAAATCCTACAAAGGAAATATTCTCGGAATTGGACGAAATCAATGCCCAGGGGCTTATTTTTCCACGAAGCTTCCAGAAGACCGAGGGGGGAACGAAGTGGGGCCACGGGGCGCCGCCACACTAGGGCGGCGCGGCCTAAGGGGGGCCCGCGCGGCCCTAGCGTGTGGGGCCCCCGTGACTCCTCCGACTCCGCCCTTCCGCCTACTTAAAGCCTTCGTCGCGAAACCCTCCGTACCGAGAGCCACGATACGGAAAACCTTCCAGAGACGCAGCCGCCGCCAATCCCATCTCGGGGGATTCAGGAGATCGCCTCCGGCACCCTGCCGGAGAGGGGAATCATCTCCCGGAGGGCTCTTCATCGCCATGATCACCTCCGGATCGATGTGTGAGTAGTTCACCCCTGGACTATGGGTCCATAGCAGTAGCTAGATGGTTGTCTTCTCCTCATTGTGCTATCATGTTAGATCTTGTGAGCTGCCTATCATGATCAAGATCATCTATTTGTAATGCTACATGTTGTGTTTGTTGGGATCCGATGAATATTGAATACTATGTCAAGTTGATTATCAATCTATCATATATGTTGTTTATGTTCTTGCATGCTCTCCGTTGCTAGTAGAGGCTCCGGCCAAGTTGATACTTGTAACTCCAAGAGGGAGTATTTATGCTCGATAGTGGGTTCATGCCTCCATTGAATGCTGGGATAGTGATAGAAAGTTCTAAGGTTGTGGATGTCTTGTTGCCACTAGGGATAAAACATCGATGCTTTGTCTAAGGATATTTGTGTTGATTACATTACGCACCATACTTAATGCAATTGTCTCGTTGTTTACAACTTAATACCGAAGGGGTTCGGATGATAACCTGAAAGTGGACTATTTAGGCATAGATGCATGCTTGGATAGCGGTCTATGTACTTTGTCGTAATGCCCTGATTAAATCTCATAGTACTCATCATGATATATGTATGTGCATTGTTATGTCTTCTTTATTTGTCAATTGCCCAACTGTAATTCGTTCACCCAACATGCTATTTATCTTATGGGAGAGACACCACTAGTGAACTGTGGACCCCGATCCATACTTTACATGTGAAATACAATCTACTGCAATTGTTCTTTACTGTTCTTCGCAAACAATCATCATCTTCCACACAATACGTTTAATCCTTTGTTTTCAGCAAGCCGGTGAGATTGACAACCTCACTGTTACGTTGGGGCAAAGTACTTTGATTGTGTTGTGCAGGTTCCACGTTGGCGCCGGAATCCATGGTGTTGCGCCGCACTACACTTCGCCGCCATCAACCTTCAACGTGCTTCTTGGCTCCTACTGGTTCGATAAACCTTGGTTTCTTTCTGAGGGAAAACTTGCTACTGTACGCATCACACCTTCCTCTTGGGGTTCCCAACGGACGTGTGTTAACTGCACGCATCAATATGCAGGGATGATGCCCACATGATAGACTCTCGGATCTTGTGGGGAAAGTGTGCAAACTCTGCAGAGTCAAATCTATTTGAATTGCCACGTCCGCGGTCATGGACGGTTGGAATGGCCGTTACCGAGCTGTTTCGAGTTTTGTTTTAAAAACGCTTTACAAAGAAAGTGAGAAAGTGTTGATGTACCGGAAGGGTACGGGGAAGGTTGTGTCGATCATATGGAGATGGTCGAGGAAGAAAAATAAATTGGGATACCCCTTCCTAGTGTTTCATGTTGAGGAACTCTTTTGTAGTATCTTCTTCAACAAAGATATAGAGATGTCATAGGATATCTTCTGAAGTTTCTTCTTCAATAAATATATAGAGATGCCGTAGTTTATCTTTTGAAGTATCTTCTTCAACAAAGATATAGAGATGTCATAGGACTCCCATAGTGTCCCCATCAACTGTGATGTCGGGATGCTATATCCACAAGAGAAACTATTTTTCTTCTTCATGCTATTTCCACAAGAGAAATTAGTTCTTCCCTCTTGTCATCTTAGATTAGCACTTGTTATCTTGCACTCTTGCAAAGTACCTTCGTGATGGTTTGCGAGTACAATTCCAATGTACTCACGGCTTTGTCCCTGGCTATTTACCTGGCCAGACTTGAAGGAGTTCGACAGATGAAGAAGGACTTGACGACGTCTATGCGAGCTAGGAACGTCTTCCCAGTCAGTTGCTTGTAGGGTTATGGCAGATGACTTGGGCTCTGCGCTGTTGAAGTGATTCCGTTACTCTGATGATTAGGTTAGGCCCTTCGAGGCTATTATGTAAGTATGGTCATGTGACCTTATTGTAATTTTCTTATTCCGCTTTGTAATGGATGGTGTAATGTTGATATCAGTTCGGTTATGTGTTCACGGCGCACTGATCATGGGATCGTGAAATGTATACATAACAAGGATTTTGGACAGCTAGTCCGGGGTCCCCACAGTCGCCGTCCCCCGGTACGGGCGGTTTCAATTTGGCCGAAGGAGGGAGTACAGAGGAGGAGGAGGATAAGCCCTACACCACCAGATTTGGGCGAAAGGGAGACGACGCAGGAGGAGAACCAGGGGAGGAGGATGAGCTCGACGCCACCAGATCCGTGATCTCGGGGACTGGATGAGATATGAGAATGAGATATTACGGATCTGGTAGGTTTTACAGAACTACCCCTCCTGTTCTCCGCGACCGCCGCCATGGTGCCTCGTCCACGGGTGTGCGAGACCGAGAGAGATAGTTGACTGGATGGAGCCAAGTTTACATACGAACTTGGTCCTCTTTTGGACTTCCTCAGTGTGGCTCCGCCCCGCGAAAACTGTATAAAATTTTGGTTCAATCTCGCGAGAAAAAAATTCAATCGGCGTGTAAAATTATTTTCAAATTCTCCCTGTTTTTTGGGTTTTTGAATGCTGGATATTTTCAATATGTTTCAAATGATCAAAAAAGAGTAATATTTTTGGAAGTACAACCCTGCCCCTCTCCTCCTGCCGACCCAACATCACACCACCTTCCATAGACCCACACAACCCCAACTCTCGAGGATAGTAAATATATCTAAATGTGTGGACTCTAGACTATAAATAGTAAACTTTTATAACATAAAATGGACAATCTTCTTGTTAGTTCAACTTTTAGAAAAATATAAGCCTCATTTTCATTGGAAATGGATGTACTAGAATAGTAGTAAATATGTTTCATAATATAAACCTCTTAATAAAACTAGTGCTCCCAATATAGCTTATCCAACGTTAGAGTGAGGGACAAACACATTTCTTCCAATATTTCCCATCGAACCATGTAGCTCTATTTGTAAATAGATGCCTAAGATTTATCCATGATTGGATGCATGTATGTACGTAGATAATATTTAGTATAAAGATACATCCAGATTTGAGCACCCTGTATCATATACATAGGCACCGAAAATTTGGCTACACCTATTATGGACCCACGTGCGGGTTACTTGCCCAAAGCACCCAACATATATAGTCATTTCTAGCTATTGCACAAAATACCCGCTTTACACGTATTTTGCACAAAACAACCCTATACATGTAATCCAACATAAAGAGGTCCAAATATGTGATTAAGCTGCTTAGCAACAACCCTTACAAATATGACCCACACATCAATGATGATGATGTGGCATCTGTTGAAGTGTATAAGCATGTGTTTGGTTCATGACTTCATAGGGATGGGATGGATCATCCCGTGGATGGGATGGGACCATCCTTGTTTCTGTTTGGTTGAGGGATATAAGGTGGATGGGATGCAGTGTGTTTAGATGAAATGATAATATTGGATCATTAGCATGTAGTTAATCAGTATTTAATGGGCCCTCATCCTGCTGCCGCCGCCATGCTCGGATCTTGGGGGATGGAGGTTGCAGGCCTCGCCGGCGGTATTCCCATGCCGCCCCCGATGTGCGAGGTGGTGGTCCTCGCCGGCGGCCTTGCCATGCCGCCAGGACGCGCGAGGTGACGGGCCTCGGCGGCGGCCTTCCCACGCCGGCACGATGCGCGAGGTGGTGGACGTCGCCGGTGGCCTTGCCATGCCGCCATGAACGGGGCCGGCGCCAGCTACTGCTCTCACGAGCACTGCTGGTAGGCGTCGACGAGGGAGATGCGGCCCAGCTAGCTATTGACGCTCGGGGCGGTGATGGTGAGCTCCGATGGGGCGGTGGCAGTAAGCTCAGATTAGCGCTAGGAGAGAGATTAGGAAGCAATCCACAAATTTGAAAAACGTGGATGAAGAGGTCCGACCAATTTGGAGGGATCACCTGAGTCAGCATCTTTAGGGTATATTATATTAGGTGGATGGTACCATCCCTCTTATTTTACAACCAAACACATGTAAAATTAGGACCATCCTATCACATCCCTCTTTTGGTCCGGAACCAAACGCCCCCTAAGTGGATTGCCTAGCCCTTTCCTTCAGTTCGGACTTTTGGTTACGTTGGCTAGTGCGAGAAGCTTGACATGTGGTACGGTATTAGAGCCCAGGTCTCGAGTTCGAGTCTTGCCTTCGCAATTTATGCTAAAATTGTTGTTGCCCCCTCGGAGTCCACGTATATGCCTCTTGAGCTATATACCTATGAGTCTTTTCACGTGTTGACTTGTCTCCCGTCACACTGAGTATTTCACAATTTATAGTTTTTGAACCTTTAATGATTTTTGGGTTTCTTAAATATTTTTACAAAAATTATAACTTAGACTTTCTCAATTTTTCATGAATATGAATTTTAAATGTGTTTTATTTTACATTTTTCTTAAATTTTTCAAAAATGGATCTTTTGAAATTTTTGAATTTCCATTGAATTTTCTAGCTAAAGAGGGTTGATATAGTACTAATATTAATAAGAACTATAGTATCATAAGGGTAGCTCAAGTAAGTAGAACAAATAAGTTAAGCGTGTTTGGGCTGAAGGAATTAGAGGATCGGTGACCTATAGTTGCATCCATGTCTCTGACTTTAATTTGGCTTGATTTCAAGAGTATGGTGAGATATCGTTCATGTTTTATAGTCCTCGAGCGGACTCCTTTATGTGGACTACTGGAATCTATAACACCTTCTGTCAACCCGACACACCCACTTCCTGGAAGTTCACTCCATTTTTTGAAGTTCACTACATGTTTGAAAGTTCACTATTTTTTTTGAAGTTCACCTTTTTTTCAAAAGTTTCACATCATGTTCAGGATCATACACATTGTTTAGATCACACACACAATTTAGATTCTTTTCCCAATTTTGAACTTCTAGTTTTAAAAATAAGTTTTATAAAATTTCAAAAATAATTTTTTATAATATTTCAAAATTAGTTTTTTAATTTTTTTAATTTTTCTAGATACTTTTTTATTTTAAAAATTTTAGATTCTTCGAATGTTAAATTTTTATATGTATTATTTTATAATTTTTGAACCTCTAATATTTTTTTAAATAGTTCTTTTAAAAACCTAAAAACATACAATTTCTCGATTTTTTTTAAATATTATTTTACATTTTCTAACAAATTAATTTTTGATTTTTGAAATTTTTGAATTTCCTTTGAATTTTCTGGCTTAAGAGGGTTGATATAATACTAATATTAATAAGAACTATAGTAGCTTAAGAGTAGCTCAATTAAGTAGAACTTAGAAGTTAAGCGTGTTTGGGTAGGAGTAATTTGAGGAAACGTGACCTAGTTGGAAGTCATCATTTCATTGACCCCACCCAACCTCTAGCTTACCACCCCATCACATCTCTCGAGGGACCTAATTAAACACCCACATTTCGAAACAGGAGGACCATGCCTATGTGCAGCTCTATCACCCGACGAGAGCGGGCCCTACATCTCAAGATTTCGAAGGGGATTCTGTGACTTTGCCTTTCCTGACTTTGGTTTACTACTAGCCACCGGGCCCCGCACCCGGTACGACCCACATTTCAGTGATTCAAAGTCAGGGAAATGTTAGCTAGAGAGGCTGGGTCAAAGAATATTTTCCCCAAGATGTGTTCACAAGCTGAGAGTTTCGAGACGCATGGAGTACTACGGAGGCCTAGGTGGAGCTGTATCATCCGACAAGCGGGCCCTACACATCACAAGATTTCGAAGGAGATTATGTGATGATAGGGCATAGGTGTCCGATCTTTCGATGAGATGTGGATAAATCGATTTGTTGGTGGATTTCGTGCTTTACGATCCGACTACACGTGCAAAGCTTGTGCGCCAATGCAATCGCTAGGACAATTTCCGGGAGTTACTGATCTTGCGGATGCACGATCAACCTGACCAGCGAGGGTCTTAATTCCTACCTGAAATCGAGAACAAGTAAGAACTAATAATGCAATCAGAATTATTGCGGATATAGATGAAAGCTTTATTGAAAAGGTGGGATTCCGAATAGTCGGTCTTGTTCTGGGCGTTGGCATCAAAAGAAGTACATGAGAGTTGCAGCAATGGATAACTTTTAGTCTAATCAAAATCAAAGTTCTAATGACGGCTACAGAGGGATATATATGGGGGAAGTGAAGGGATTTTCGTCCAACCAGCTAGGGTTGGCCAAAAACACACCTAAATGGGCCTTCTTCCACTTATATGGCCTCTTAAAATCCCCTAAAATACCTAATGCGAAAATACATGGGCCTGGCCCATTAAATAAGGTGACGCAGCACCAAAAATAACTGTTTGGACGAATTTTATGATGAGGTAACTTGTATAATTCATCCAAGCATCGTTGCTTCACTATGGTGGCTTCAATGTTCTGAAATCCTCGCTTGCAACGCCATTCTGAATCCTTGCAGGCCTGCTGCCATCTCCATGCATGTTCCTAATCCAATGCTTGGCGTCCATGCTAAATCCATTCCTAAATAATATAAATACATTTGATTTAGGCAGCATCATATTCTCATATATATTAGGAAGGATTCCTAGTAACGAAGGTACCTGACAATTTAGTTGAAACACACAAGCTCTTGCAAGAGGTCCTTGTATTTGAAGTCCAAGAGGATATGTGGTTGTAGAAGTATCGGTTGTATCTATCATAGCGATGTCCTCATCATCCTCCCCTTCTTGAATTGAAGTCGTCCTCGACGTAGTCTCATCTTTTTCACCAAAATATGGCTTCAAATCGGAGGTAGTGATGTCCTCATCATCCTCCCTTTCTTGAAAGAAAAACTGTCCTCGGCGATGTTTATTCTGTAAACATGCTAACGAAAGAGACAAGGTATATGCATGGTATATGTATATGTCATCCGTTTTAACAACTCTCTCATGTTGCCCATTTACTTTAGTACATATACCAATATTGTAGTAGCTTAGAAGATCATTAGTCCCCAGTAAACATTTATCACAACTCAGTTTGCAGATATAAGTGAAGCACATATTAACTCCTTTTAAATTGTAAAGCTCATCATTAAACCATCCCAATAGTGGTAAACCAAAATTAAGTATTTCCAAATTACATGCTACAACTAGCTTAAAGAAGCGATCATGCAACAAGCTATTTTGCATAAAGTCTATACCATTATTGGAGGTCATATCAAAATGATTGAACATAGGTGGAATTTTACTTCCCATCAAACCAATAGTATATGGAACATCAGCACATGTAATGGAAATTTTATCCACCAAAAATTCATTGTCTACGCCATACTCTCCAATTAAATTAAAAGCATAACCATGGACATAAACACGCTTCAAATATTTGAGTTCAGCAATCTTATTTCTAGCATGTGATAAAGACATAGGAGGATCCATCTTAATAGACCATAAACAAATATCATTGGAAATTTCAGTTATCACTTCATCATGTCTAACCAGTTTTAGGTGAACCAAATCAGATGCCACTAACAAATCGGAAGGCTCATTCACAACATGTAGCTCAATAGGTATAGGCAAATCAGTAGAAGAACCAATTTCAGGAGCATTCAAAATAGTATGTATCTCATATACACAATTCTCTAAGCCATGTTTATCAACAACAATTTCAGTGCATGTACTCAGATTTAAAGAGGAATTAAACTGAGCAATATGTGCACTCATAACAGAATCTATCGTAGTTGCTTGATCACATGGTACATGCAAACCAGTAGCTAGATCCTCTAATACGGACGGAGTGACAACCTCATTTTCTATCTCAGCACATGATATATTTAAGTCAACATTGCATTCATCAATCTCATGTGGAGGGATAAAATCAGTACCTTTATTTTTACCTTGTGAATCCGACTTAGAAGATGTTCGCAGCGACGTGTCACAAGTTTGCGGCTGGGCGACTCGCACAACAATATTCATGCGTGGAACGTTTGAAGAAACAACCGGAGCTAGTGTGCATGAATTGAAGGGGTCGAAATGGTCTAAAGTTTTCTCATGTATGTGTTTCTCAAAAGCACAAGCGCGAACATATATACCAATAGTTGAACGAGGAATATACTTAAACATAACCTTAACATCAGGGTTCAAGCCGTTGAAAAACATGTTTCTAGCCTCAAATTCTGTTACATCACAACGGTACATGTAAAATTTAAATTCCTGATAGTAAACATGCACGGTGTTACTACCTTGTTCTAACCGTTTAAGTGATCATTTCACGTTGATGAGAAAGAGGCACAAATCTATGTCGCAAAGCAGATTTTAAATCTTCCCAAGTAGTAGGTTTATTATCAACAGTTTCTTTATAAGTCATATCCCACCAAATGGAAGCAAAACCCGTAAAAACTCTAGCATCAGTTCTTACTTTCTCATGTTCAGTAAAATCATGGCATCCAAAAATATGGTCGACCTCAAACTCCCAATTAAATAAGCATCCGTATTATATCTACCATCATAAACCGGTAAAGAAATAACCTGATCATGATCTCCTGTAAATGGCCGCACATGCATCTCCATGGTCGTCATGGTCTTTGGGTCGGCAGATTGGTCATCAATTCCTGGCATGGTTAGTACCCCAAAAGCACAAGTGTATATGCCTACAAGCTACGCAAATATGGTGGTATCACACGTAATCTGTCAAGCAAAATACAAAGCTCTTACAAGTTCTTACCGAACAGGAGGAAGGCGATATGGCAACCCACGAAGATCAGTGTCTCCCAAAATTATCCGTAGCGATTGCCAGACGTCGACACAACACACGATGTAGAAATATGTGGAGCTGTAGGTAGGTTCAATATATATGGAACTACAACCACAATAATTAATGTAAAGCTGAAAATTCGATCAAAGTTGTCAAGTGCTGGTCCGAGACTAAAATATACTAGAGACGCGAGCCTAAGATACGAATATAATCAAGCGCGCAGCAGGTGAACGCGTATAAATACGAAGATAAAAAAGGTGATAATCTCAAATGATGGTGCCCCTTGGTTTGCGTGGGAGGCGAGGACAAGCACCTTGCTGGAACTGATGAGCTGCGGTAGAAATACCGAGAAGCAGCACAGACTGATGCGGTGTGAAAATAGAGACTGCAGAGATAATGATGGTGGATATATTAGATACAAGATATAATGCTGTTGCAATCCCTGGCTTCTCAGAGATTGGACAGCGCGTGCATCGCTGACTTGTGGGCCTGGATGACCCGGTCGTTGTCGTGTTATTCATTCTCTGTGCTTTCTCTCTCGTGCGGGCGTGCGGCTCCTCTCCATACCCGCGCTTCCGCCTCCTCTTCCTGGCCTCCCACCATAGCAACTGCACCACCACTCCCCACCAACTCCGCCGTCGCTCGCCATCGTCTGCATTCTCAGCCCTGCACCGTTTGGTGCAATGTTCTGACTCTCTGCTGAATGCTGATGGGCCAATGCTTGAGTTGCGGCCGCCTGCGTACCTTTCATGGCCTGGCAAACACCACACATACACACTTTTTTTGGGTCAACCCTCACGATTCAGATCGGAACAACTCGCTCTCGCTCTCGCTCGTCCCGACCAAGGAGCGCGGTGCGGCGGCCGGAACGGGATGGCCGTCGACCAGATCGGGGCTGGATCCTGACACCTGGGAAGCAGCGACCGGGCGGCCTGGGGAGGCACCGGCTGGATCCGCGCGGGGAGGCGCCGACCGATGGACAAAAGGAGGTGGCGACGGTCGGGGAAGGGCCGGCGGATGCCGTAATGGAATGGCGGCGGACGGAAAAGGCCGGTAGCAGCCGGAAAAGCGGTGGCAGTGACCGGCCAAGGCCTACTCGAATCAGATCGGGGCCACATCCTAGCTCTTGCATCTCCTCCTCTCAACACGATTTCATGTCTGGTTTGCACAGTTATATCGATTTTAACCAAATCGAGCGATGGACAAATTCCCACGGTTGTTTTCAGAGTGCACGAGAAGGTTTGAAGTAGTTTGGACTTTGGACGGCTGCCGTACCTCCCACCCATGGGGATAGTATTAAGCACTGCAGCAAATAGGAGCGGATGTCCTGATAATCCTTGGTATGTTTGCTTGGAAGCTGAACTGATTATAGGCTTATAGTTCTATTACTGTCATGTTAGGTGTTTCAGCAAAAAAGAAAATTTCTAATATTTCTTTGGTGACGCTACATGCCTACATGGACCTTTCATTTTATTGGATTTGCTGTCCTTATTAACTTCAATTTTTGTAGCTTTCTCCGTAGATGAAATCAGGTGCAATGGTCTTCCCTTTCTGAGGTTTTCACTTAGTTGAATATAGCTATCTACTTTCTGAATTTATTTACAGGGCGTGACTCCTATTTTCCTGTCAGCCTTCCCAATCTCGCCGGGAGTAAATTTGAAATCCTTTTGCAATATCCTTGCCGACCTCGCAGAACAATCCGGCTGCTGGTCAACATCTGAGGATCCTCGCCGCCGCCCTCGCTTGCGCGGCATCGCCGCTGATCACGCGCAATCCAGCGCCCCCCTCCACCCACAACCATCATGCTGCCAGGGTGGCGGTGGAGCCAAGACCTACTGCCCTCCTCATCGTGTTGAACCTGTGCGACGAGGTTTTGTTGAGAAATATGCCACCGCTGCTCTTCCTCTCTTTCACGACAGCGGCTAATGATTTCTATCTGGATCTTGGGGTGCACGTTCTTGCGTTTATGGTAGGATGGAGGCCTTGCAGAGGCATGGGAGTAACCACCGGTGGATATTGAAGGTGTCACAGAACTAAACAGCGCGTGGGAGCGGTTGTCTTCAACTCGAGCTGGGCGTCCTTGCCAGCGATCTCACTGTGTCCAGCCCATCCCTTGGTATAGCAGCACCTTCCCTTCCGCTGTTTCATTTTTCTGTGGAATCCAACTTTTTGTTTATGCTCGGTGGGTATGCAATGTTATTGATGGTACCCGTTTCATATTCAGTTGATAGTCGATGTAGATGCAATATGAGAGGTGGTTGATTAGCATGCAGGGAGAGGTTCAAATTTCGGTATCAGCTTACTAACAAAAAAAAACATACATGAATGTTGCAGATTAATTGTAAGGGTATGTTACTTCAGAGGGACGTTGTGTAAATATAGGTATGGTACTTCTATCTAAAACATGCACCTTAGTGTTCTTTGTTAAGAAATCTTCCAGTCTCAGGTTTATGTCATCTTCTACATAGCTTATGCCCATCTATTGTTGTTTAGGTGATACTTGATAATGGACATAGGGAATTAGTGGATGCTAGAATTGATGGATACATGGGATGGTTGGTTTCTTGATTGTTGTGCTTAGATGGACAAAACATGCATACATCGAGAGGTCTTGCAGTGTGTACCTCAGATAATGACTTGCAATGTAGTAGTGTTGCTCATCCAATCATTGATCTCTCATGTAATTATAAAATATGGAGGTATTTTACCTTTGCTGTTTCATATCTTACTTAATTTAATCATTATTCCCAGTCTTAGCAAGAGTTAGTATTCAAGCTGCAGCTACGAGTAGTACTATTCCAGGTTCATCATAACCATGGGTCCATGTATATGTCTGATTCTATGGGTTCCTTTTTTTTTTACTTGGACTATCCAATGCATATGCTTTCCTTCTTAATTTCAGCATTTTTCCATGATACCATACCTCAAATTTTATGGTGCTAACTGCCAATTAACTTCAGAAATATCTGGTACATGTCCACAAGTTCTGGTAGGACTGTAGGAATCAATAAATCAGTCTGTTTAGAAAAAGGCACTTATTATAGATATTTCCAAGCTATGGAAAAACTTTAATTATATAATTAATCTGTACAAAAGTATTTCCGCTAATCTGAAATCAAATTTTACAATAGGTATTCTGTTTGCGGGGTCAAAATTGTTTTCGATAAGGTTGGTGGGTGCATACGAATTATCTTTTGATTAAACCATTATATGCCATGATTCGCAAATTCTTGATGCATCCATACTTGACTGAAAATTATAATCGAAAAAGTTTACCTTCTCATTGCTATAATTATATTTCCTTTCGCAAGTTAAGCCACCATAGTGTCCTTTAAACTAAACATGGGTTGTCAAGGAAATTTCTCCTCTCGCAAATGAAACCTAACCAAAATCAATCTATAATATTTTGTGGTTATTTTGCTCTTTACGACTTCATATTTTGTAATTGAAAATGTATGCAACATCAGCATGTATACGTTCTTTGTATCATGATGGATTTCTTCCCCTTCTCAGTCCCCTTTTGACCGTGTGCAATTAATTAACATTGCAGGTTTAGATCAGACTAGCCAAATCATATCATGGACCATCGTTATTCATCAAGGGACAGCTATACCATGTATTGCATCAATTAAGTTTTTAGTACCCACTTACAAATATTCTGACTGCCTTTTGATAATATGGTTGTTAATTTTCATTGATCTTATGGTTATACCATTCTTGGTAATATAGACATCTTGCTGCTATGTGACGCCCCAGAATCGGTACCATGAGAATTCCAGCGATCCCGCCAAAATACGCATGATATCGATTCAGAGACGCCCTCCGACACGACGTGCGCGAAGAATCACACACGTGATGCCAGAGGAATTAACACGAGCGGTAACATTACAACAGGATTACAATAGAGCCCACAAGATACATATATACAACAACGACTCCAACGAGTCAAGATACAAATAGATACGTACAAAGATCCAAATCATACAGAAGATCAAATACGTCCGAGTACGGACAAGATACAAATTGGACTAAGAGTCCTGAAGATAACCAGTGGCGTCCATAACCCTGCCCAGGCCAAGCCGGAAGGGTAACCTTGCTAACGTCGTCATCTTGTACCTGTCGAAGTCGGGCCGTCGGTTGCCGACAAAAGGGAGGAAGCAAAAGAGAAAGAGAAAAGGCGAGAGTAAGTACCAAGGAACGAACTCCGGCACGTACTTAGCGAGACTAGAAATGGCTATGCTCACCGGACGAATATATATATCGCCTGGGGCTATATGGTAGGTTTAGCGGCAGCAAAACTATAACCAATAGAGACACGCTACAACATCCGTCTACTCAGAGAAGATAAGAGAGCGCACAAGGTAACAGATAAATACTACACAAACATAACCCAGCCGATTACACATATTCCCTTCAACAAAGCGAAGAGGCAATGTAAAAGGCACTCAACGGTGGACAAGTAATATTAGGTATCGGTTGTAGTAATGCTATATTACTAATCAAGTTATTAGCAAATTATTATCAACGACATAAATGTGTAAGTTGTTCTATGATCAAGCTATGCAATTCCAAGTCGTCCATAACCGCGGACACGGCTTATCGATAAGATGTACACCTCGCAGGGGTTGCCCAAATGTAACCATACGCATGCTCGAACCCACTTACTACAGGTGGAGTCTCACATCAAGACCGTTCCCAATGCAAGAGAAAGTTTAATGGGAGCCACCCAACTAAGCTACCCGTGACGAAGTTCGGCCGTACTCCGATACGGACCCAGAGGTTGCGATGGCGTCCAAGGCGGGCACTAACGACCGGCCAAGGATAAGTCGGCACGCAATATGAGTACAGTACAGAATATAAACACCCGAAGGCAACAAGAAGTAAAACGCGCATCGTGCATATGAGCAAATAAAACCAAGGTTGTGGCTCCCAATAAACAGACTCGAGGAAATGTAGTGGGTGATGGGGGTCCCACTCCCCCACGTACGGGTAGAGCGCTCAATCTCGGAACAGATAACAAGAACTCGGGTCCTAGGGGACATTAGCAAGTCAAAGTTCCGATGCTTTCGCAAAGGGGCTCACAGATGCCTCTGCTTACAATTTTAGTTGTTAACAATTAAGTAAAAACATGTGTATCTCCAACAACCGATATAGCATGTGATAACCTCCCAACAACCCAACATATCCCGATAACAGATCGAGATAAACAACAGAGCCTAAACACGCCTACGACTCGCAAGGCTCAAACATCAAGCAACGGCTATGGGTAAGGAATGATACATATAGGATTATTAGGGTAAACAAGTGGAATAGGACACGTGACTCGATGCAGAATCGCAACATAAGAATAGCAGTGCGAGGGAGAGCAAAATATAAAATAGGTGAAGGAAGTGGGCTTGCCTGTGGAAAGTTGCAGAAGAACTTGTCGGAGAACTCGTCGTATCTCACATCACCACTTCGTGATTCTATCCGGGAAGAAGCAAATGCTGGAACACACAACGTATGCAATCTTACTACTACGGAAGAAGAATCAGCATGATCAAGCTATGCATGCATGGCATGGCAGATATGATGCGATGCATGTTTTAGCATGGTTATTAAGTTTTATTGTTTGATTATATCTATCATGCTTATGTTAGGATTCTATGGATTCCAGCCTATGTTTGCTTTTACACTTAGATTGATCAGCAGTGTGGACAAGATGTCACCTAAAAAAATTATTTGTTTGTTATCACTTACATACTGAGACCTGCTGGGTGGAGTTGCTTGGGGATGTTGATACGTCCCAAACGTATGCATAATTTTGATGCTCCATGCTTGCTTTGTTACAATTCTTATATGTTTCATGTGCACTTTTCCACACTTTTTAGCATTTTCAGCAATGCCACAAAGGTCGTTCATGTTTTCTCGTCGTTTTTGTGTTTCGTAAAAGTTGTACATGAAAGTTTTCTTAATTGGACGAAACAAAAGCAGAGTCTTATTTTTCCGAGATTTAAGACGAGCCGGCATGGGACACGCGCATGAGAGCTGCCACGTGCGCACATAGATGTGCACCCGCCCCACCCTTGGTCGCCGCGCCGCCCATGTACCGGCGCCTCGTCATCTCGTTTGCTCCCGCCCTTCCACCTTATTTATTCCTATCTAGAAAACCCTGTGGACCCGAGCCTCCATCCACGAAAGTTCCGACGCCGCCGTCAACCAAAACCCCAGTTTGGAGTGGCTCCAAGAATCCATCCCGCACCCCGCCGGAGAGGGAAATCACCACCGTGAGGCCTCTACATCGCCATGTTCTCATCCGAGAGGTGCGTGAGAAGTCCGCACGGGACCATCGGTCCACAGCGTAGCTGATGGCTGTCCTCTCCTTGTTGTGCTTCATGCTAGATCTTGTAAGTAGCCTCTAACAATATGGATCAAGATCACATATTTGCACTGCTACATGTTGGCTTGATGTGGATCCGATTTATAGAGAGATTTCTTTTGGTTGAGATTATGTATATGTTATTATGATCTTGCATGCTCTCCTGCTACAGATGCTCGGCCAAGTAGATGCTAGCGACTCCAAGAGGAGTACGATGTCGATAGGGTTCACGTCTCTATTTAACCATGGGAAGTGACCCTATTTTCACGTGCTGTAGATGTGTTATTGCTACTAGGGATAAACCAACGGTGTTCTATTCAAGGGTAGTTTCATCGCCATTTTTTACACACATTGCTTAAGTGTATAGTCTCGTTGCTTGCAACTTAACATCGTAGGTGTCGGCGCATGCAATCCCGAAGGTGGATTATTAGTCATAGATGCAAACTTGGATTACTGCCTTCATGTATATTATTGTACGTTCCGCATACTTTCATAGCATGTATTCTCGCACCAACCATTAGCGTAGAATCTCTCACAATAATTGTCCGTCGTAAATTTGTTTTTCTGTTTACATATTTATTTTTATTGGGGAGGCGCTCTTAGTGAATGAAGGACCCCGGTCCTTCTTTCGATAATTGCACCTTTCACAACATTTTCCTCGTTCGTTCTCTTCGCAAACAATTCTTCTTCCACACGGTTCGTTTAATCCTTTGTTTTCAAGAAAAAACTAGTGGTTTCTGACAACCTCGCCGAAGTTGGGGACAAAGTACTCTGGTTGTTTGTGCAGGGCCCACGTTGCCGCCGACGCCATAAAGGCGCCCGCCACGAGTTGGTTCGCAACACTCGGAGAGAACGTTTTTTTTCCTACCGGTTCATAAACCTTGGTTTCTTACATCGAGGGAAACTTCCTGCCGTGCTCATCATACCTTCCTCTTGGGGTTCCACTAACGTTGCGCATAAATT
>NC_061508.1:106825266-106846833 GCF_022539505.1 Lolium rigidum | reverse complement strand
AAAGTTGAGAGTGTTCACTAGTGAAAGTCTAATCCCTAGGCCTTGTTCCTAAATACTGCTATCGCTGCTTGTTTACTGTTTTACTGCATCTCTACTGTCCGCAATATTACTACCATCAACTGCACGCCAGCAAGCACTTCTCTGGTGCCGTTGCTACTGCTCATATATATTCATACCACCTGTATTTCACTATCTCTTCGCCGAACTAGTGCACCTATTAGGTGCGTTGGGGACACAAGAGACTTCTTGCTTTGTGGTTGCAGGGTTGCATGAGAGGGATATCTTTGACCTCTTCCTCCCTGAGTTCGATAAACCTTGGGTGATCCACTTAAGGGAAACTTGCTGCTGTTCTACAAACCTCTGCTCTTGGAGGCCCAACACTGTCTAAAAGAATAGAAGCACCCGTAGACATCACCAGACATGATGAATCTGTGTCGCAAGAAGACGATGGAGAAACAATTCCATTCTCGACACACCGGCTGGAATCCCTAATGTAAGGTCTGGATTTTTCGTGCGGTGTCACCGAAATCTAACAGTTCTCTTATCCAACCATTATTAGATTTGTCGAGATACTATGAGGCAGGACCTATTTGAGGAAGCAATAGCTTCCAGTTCTAATATGTTCCATCTTCACCTAGTAACTTCTGGAAAGATAGAAGCTGTAGATCTTGTTTCATCCGCACGATGAAGCCATTGCCAAGTACATCGAAGCCACATGTTTAAGTTCCTATCAGGAGGACAGTGTGGCGAAGGCTCGTCCATTTGCCCTTGGTTTCGTGCAGTGTAAACAAAATAGAGACCTGATTTAAAATACAACAGATAATTATTGTCGGGAATTTCGTACAACACAGTATATGCAAACAAGTCAAACACATACAACTGCTACCTCTTGACAACATAGGTCAGACAGAGAGATCTATACTACCCCAGCTCTGTCTCGAAAGAAAGAGTACTACACTAGCTAAAAAAATCTCCTTCAGCTCCACTGCGGTAGCAAGAGGTTATATTACCTTTGAGTCGGCGGATAGATGGCGACACCACCGTAGGGTCAACCTCCGCCGCGTCTCCCGCCTTCTCTCCATCGCCGCCACCACGTACAAGAGCTAGCGGAACAATACCGGAAGATATGTCTGGATGAGTGCCACTGCGACTGTTCAGACGGGTAGAATGTAAAATGCTTTGTTGATGGTTGCGGTGCTATATAAAGTAGTATTTACTATAATGCCATTGTGAACACTAGTCTCGCTGCCATATGGACTCACCTACCAGCAGGCCCACACTGGTGAGGTTTTTAGCAGAAACAGGCATTTCGTTAAGAGGGCTTGTGCTTATGAGAGATGCTTAGATCGGTCCTTAGATCGGTAAAACTCTTTTGGGCTTGTGCTTAGGGATAGTTCTTTTGGAATTTTGCTTAGGAGAGATGCTTAGAGCTTACGGCACGTACGATGGGTTGTGTAAAGACATGTGGGATCTATGTTGGAAAATATTGAGTATGACTTAGGAGAGTGGTTTTTGTGGAGCTGCTTGAAATGAACAAGTTGTAGGGAAAGAATCTTTTCTGGGGATTCCCCTACATGAAGACCATAGGGGAGAAATAGTAGGGGCCCTGCTGCACTTGCTCAGCCTCCCCCGCAAAAGATCTGACATGTGGGCTCTACATTGTTAAAATATAGTGGAGGTACTGTACATTGTTAAGGGGATATGATCGAGCCTGCTGGACTTGCTCTCACATGTGAAATGGGAGACATGCCTCGCCTTTTTGGGTGATTTTGACCGGTGGGCCTCCAACCTGCCTCGCTGCAACCATCCACTAGTACTGTAAGAAATTTGACCGCAAAAGAAAATTTCTCCACCGGTGTCAGCTCACTCCTATCTACAGTACGTACTAGTTATCCGAGCCGCGGCACCTATATATTTAACTGATTTTGATGCCAGTTTCCATCGTCGGCTACTAGATCGAACGACTCGCCCGCTCGAGGGGATAAAAGAGAGAAGGGTCTCTTCATTAATTGTTGTTGTCGATTCTGATCCGAGCAGACTGCAGTAGTAGATACGTAGGCGTCGGTCTATCGTAGCACGCCATCGAGCTGTAGTACCATCAATTAATTTGCACGGCCAGGCTTCTATGTTGTTTTTTCAAAACAATGTCGTGCCAGTCGGTCAAAAGATATTTGCTTGCGCGAGGGACAGGAAAGAGAGATACAGGGAGGTACCATGCTCGCCATTGCTGTCTTATCTTGTAGTACTCCCTCCGTCTCGGTTTAACAGGCACGCACGCAGTTTAAGAAATTGTTTTGACCATTATTTTGGTCAATAAAATATAAAATATATGTCATAAATTATATCATTGGAAAGCTTTCTTGCATACGAATCTAATGATATAGATTTTGTAGACATAAAATTTATATTTTGTTGACCAAAATTAATGGTCAAAGTTTGTCTTAAATTGCGTGTCTGCCTGTTAAACCGAGACGGAGGAAGTACTACTTAATTTAATTCTCTTAATTATACCAAACATTCCAATAGTTAGTTCATTATTTATGTCTTTCTCTTTCGTTATTTTTTGAAGTTCGAACAATTACCGAATGTTGGCCACGTCTCGTAAACATGATAAGTAATTTAAACGGATGCTCTCAATTCTAAAAAAAAAATCAAACTTGTCTAGATTTGTTACCATAGATGTTGTCAACACAAACCGAAAGTACGAACTGATGGAAAGGGCTAGGCAATCCATTTACACTTCAACATCTCCCTCAAGTGTGACGGGCGACAAGTCAACACGTGGATAGACCCAGAGGTATAGCTCAAGAGGCATGTTCTCAAATATAGATGTATCTTTATACAAAATATTATCTAAATACATCCAATTACGGATAAATCTTAGGCATCTATTTATAAACAGGGCTACATGCTTCGAGGGGGAATATTGGAAGAAAGGTTTGTCCCTCACACTGACGCAAGATAAGCTATATTGGGAGCACTAGCTTTGTTAAGAGGTTTGTAGTATAAAACATGTTTTACTACTATTCTAGTACATCCAATTCCAATGAAAATGATGCTTGTATTTTTATAAAAGTCAAACTAACATGAAGATTTTCCATTTTTTTAAAAAATTACTATTTGCAGTCCACAGTCCACACATTTAGATATATTTACTATACAGAGTCAGCACATGAATTTAACTTCTCAGAAAAAGTGAACGGAGGTTGATCTGTAGAACGGGCCATAAATGTTTCCTCTCCGCTCGGGCAGGCAGGGGTCACATCGGAGTGGAGAACTTGAGCAGGTACGAAAGGGGTCACGTCGGAGTGGAGAACTTGAGCAGCTACGCTCATGCAGAGCCTCTATGACAGACCATGTGCAGCGATATCGGGAACATCGCACCACAAGGCGTGTGAGATCCACTCTTTCAAGTTCATCCGGTGAACAATCTTTTTGGAAGATTGAGGGAAGAAATAATCAGCCTAATTATTACAGACATAAAGAAATGTTTGACAAATAATTATTAGGAATAAAATTTCATTAACTCATAATGCACACGATAGACATTATACACATTCGATAATACAACAAGTCTCCGGCCGGTCCGGAGGATAGGTGAAGATTATATTGGTAGCAAAATTTGATTCTACAACTTCACCTACAGTTTACTCATCCAACCCACCGGAGAGAAAATCGAATAAGCGAGAGCTCATACGGTTATCATCCGAGAGCAGCGTGTGCCATTTTCGGGAAATTTGGGTCTCAATTTTTTCCAGAAATCGGATCACCTAGAAGCACCGATGCCCCAACTCGGTGCCCAGATTACCTTTTTAGGGCACCAGTGTTCTTTTCAAGTTTGGGGCACATGGTATACGTGATTTTTCATGCACTGTCACCAAAGTCTAAAAAGTCACTCGTCCAAAGATCCGTCAATCTTGTGCAGCCAGCCAGCAATAATGCGTCGCCTGCGCTTCTTCCCTAATAAATCTTGTGCAGATGATGATTGACGAACTGTATTCAAAATTGTAAAGTATGAGCGTTCATAATACCAAATTAATATACAGTACACAATACTTAATATGTCTCCTGTGCACCGTTAGGGCTGAGTAGTTGGGGAGTGAAAAAACAGGAAAAGTTGCCACGTAGTAGTACATAGTTTAGCACGTCTACTCATATGACCCAGTACATACACTAAAGTCAAAATGAAACGACTCCAAACTTAGACCCATTTCGTCTACTCATAGTAGTATGTACACCATAGTAGTATATATTTTTCATAGCTATTGTAACCATCGAACTTTTTTTTTCTAAATATAACCATCGACTTTATTTTGAATCTTGCATACCAAAAAGTTTAATGCCATCATGATTTACTATTCGTATGGAGTAAGCCATCGCAAGAGAAAACGGTTGCGAATGTTGTAATCTAGCTAGCTCTTCGGCTCGACGGCGGTTGCACGAGTAGTTGTATATGTACCTTTGAGTACCTAGAGTCGCTGTCCTGTCGACAGCTGACAGGTCCGGCGAGGACAAGCCATCTTGCCGACCTTGTATTCTCTCCTCGGTGCAAGCTACAGCTGTGGTGCTGATCTACGCCGGCGCCGGTGAGCAATGTCACCTATAGTTTCTGGCTGTAGCGGTGCAATATAATATATAGGCAGAGTCCAATCTCAGTGAGCCCAAATCTTGCGGAAAATATTCTTTGAGCCTGCCTCGATCTCTAACATTTCCCTGACTTCGAATCACTGAAATGTGGGTCACAAGGATGTGGGACCCGGCTGGTAGTGAACCAAAGTCAGGAAAGGCGAAGTCACAGAATCCCCTTTGAAATCTTGTGATGTAGGGCCCGCTCGTCGGATGATACAGCTCCACATAGGCTTCCGTAGTACTCCACGTCTCTCGAAACTCTTAGCTTGTGAACATATCTTGGGGAAAATATTCTTTGACCCAGCCTCTCTAACATTTCCGTGACTTCGACTCACTGAAAATTGGGTCACACCGGGTGCGGGACCCGGCTGGTGAACCGAAGTCAGGAAAGGCGAAGTCATAACATAATCCCCTTCAAAATCTTGTGATGTATAGGGCCCGCTTGTCGGATGATACAGCTCCACCTAGGCTTCTGCAGTACTCCACGACTCTCGAAACTCTCAGCTTGTGAACACATCTTAGGAAAAATATTATTTGACCCAGCCTCTCTAACATTTCCATGACTTTGAATCACTGAAATGTGGGTCACACCAGGTGCGGGACCCGGCTGGTGAACCAAAGTCATGAAAGGCAAAGTCATCACATAATCCCCTCCAAAATCTTGTGATGTGTAGGGCCCGCTTGTTGGATGATACAACTCCACCGAGGCTTCCGCAGTACTCCACGCCTCTCGAAACTCTCAGCTTGTGAACACATCTTGGGGAAAATATTCTTTGACCTAGCCTCTCTAACATTTCCATGACTTCGAATCACTAAAATGTGGGTCACACCAGGTGCGGGACCTGGCTGGTACTGAACCAAAGTCAGGAAAGGCGAAGTCACATAATCCCCTTCGAAATCTTGTGATGTAGGGCCCGCTTGTCGGATGATACAGCTCCACCTAGGCTTCCGTAGTACTCCACGCCTCTCAAAAATCTCAGCTCGTGAACACATCTTGGGGAAAATATTCTTTGACCCCACCTCTCTAACATTTCCCTGACTTCGAATCATTGAAATGTGGGTCACACCAGGTGCGGGACCCGGCTGGTGAACAAAAGTCAGGAAAGGCAAAGTCATCACATGATGAGGACACACTATGATGGATACAACCGATACTCCTACAGCCACATATCCTCTTGGACTTCAAATACAAGGACCTCTCGCAAGAGCTTGTGTGTTTCAACTAAATTATCAGGTACCTCCGTTACTAGGAATCCTTCCTAATATATATGAGAATATGATGCTTCCTAAATCAAATGTATTTATATTATTTAGGAATGAATCTAGGATGAACGCCAAGCATTGGATTAGGAACGTGCATGGAGATGGCAGCAGGCCTGCAAGGATTCAGAATGGCGTTGCAAGCGAGGATTTCAGAACATTGAAGCCACCATAGTGAAGCAACGATGCTTGGATGAATTATAGAAGTTACCTCATCATAAAATTCGTCCAAAGAGTTATTTTTTGTGCTGCGTCACCTTATTTAATGGGCCAGGCCCATGTATTTTCGCATTAGGTATTTTAGGGGATTTTAAGAGGCCATATAAGTGGAGGAAGGCCCATTTAGGTGTGTTTTTGGCCAACCCTAGCTGGTTGGACAAAAATCCCTTCACTTCCCCCATATATATCCCTCTGTAGCCGTCATTAGAACTTGGATTTTGATTAGACTAAAAGTTAGCCATTGCTGCAACTATCGTGTACTTCTTTTGAGGCCAACACCCAGAACAAGACCGACTATTCGGAATCCCACCTTTTCAATAAAGGTTTCATCTATATCCGCAATAATTCTGATTGCATTATTAGTTCTTACTTGTTCTCGATTTCAGATAGGAATTAAGACCCTCGCTGGTCAGGCTGATCGTGCATCCGCAAGATCAGTAACTCCCGGGGATTGTCCTAGCGATTGCATTGGCGCACGAGCTTTGCACGTGTAGTCGGATCGTCAAGCACGAACTCCACGAACAAATCGATTTATCCACATCTCATCGAAAGATCGGCCACCTTTGCCCTATCAAGTGGTATCAGATTTCAGGTTGCTCGGTAAGATTTACAGTTTTCCTAGTGTAGATTTGTTTTTACCTATAACCCAGAAAAAAGCCCCACAAAAAGAAGTTAGATTAGTTCATCCTCACCTAAAAACCAGTCTTAGCCTTTTCGCTATTACCACTTTGTTTTTGTTTTGTTGAATTTTTGTTGCATCGTGTCTATTTGCTGGTTTTTACAGTCTAGTCTTTTAGAGTTTCGAGTTCTAGACACGTTTTTGTTTTTTTTTCGTGTCGCTCAACTTCATCTCTCTTTTGTTCCGCTGTCGCCACCATCCACAATTCATCCGTCCCTTAACTTCATCTTTCTTTTATTCCGTTGTCGCCACCATCCACTATTCATCCACTGCTTTATCTTTCTCCATCAGTTCCCTGTTTAATAGAGTTCGGTGAAAACAAAACGCGGACATCGGTCTTGCGTTTTGGTCTCTTTGAGAGCTGAAAGAACATCGGTTATTGTATCGCATATCGAGGCAAGTTAGATCTGTTTCCTATTCTGTACCAATCCTTTGTTGAAAAGTTTTGATCGGTCTAGAGAAAAAAAAATTGAGAAAAAGAAGAAGAGAGAGAATAAGAGATAGAGTACCGATCAGATCTGTCAGTTGCCTTAGCTTTCTTGGTTGCCTCGAGGTACAGCGTGTACAACAGTTCGATTTGCAAGAAAAGTCAGATCCGTGTCCTAGAAAGTTTTTTTTTTTTGCGAATTTGTCCTAGAAAGTTTTTGTTAACGAACCTTTCGTTTGGAAAGTTCTTATCGGCACCAAAAAAAAAGGTAGAAAAAATAATAAAGAAAAAACGAGTGTAAAAAGAAAAGGTGCTGACGGTCTAGTTTGGCAGGCTTGACACGGTTCAGGTTCATTGTTTATCATTTGGGACTTTGTGCATTGAGTTTTCTAGTAAGATCGGTTCAGTTTAATCGGCTACTATACACTGCTGCCGGTCGTGCTGATTGGTGTTGTTTCCTACACTAGATGATTAAGCGCGCTTCGCCGCGCCGCCTGTATGGCATTTTGACATAGCGTTGCCGTACGGCACACTCTGCATTCATTTCGTTTTGTGACACTACTGGGTGCAATGTGTCTGTGTTTTACTATACTGTTCTTCCCTAATTGCAATCACAATTTTAAAAAAGATAGCAGATGCGGGAGCTGGTCAGTGACTAAGTAGGTTCAGTGGTTATCATATATTTTCTCAATTTAATCGCAGATTCATTGAATTTTCACTAAAAAGCTAGCTCATGGTTTAATAAAAACATACCTAAAGATTGCTCTAACCCACGATTTCTACCTAAAACTAACCCCATAAATTAGTTAACCATGCAACAAATTTAGTCAATGTGATTTTACGGTGAAACCTTGTCAGGTGACCCTTGTTTAACCTTCATGGGTATCTCTTAGCAGTACATGCAGAATTTATAGGCACCTTAGCTTGATGAAATCTTGACAACACCCACATGGCTCTGTTTGCACATATATTGTACATGTCTAGGTATAACATTATGAATAATCATGCTGATCAAATAATGGTACACTTAGAATGCCTGCCAAACTAATAAAACTGATAGGCAATACGCAAAGGACGTCGCCGCAATTGGTGCAACAACTCGCATCCTCGTTTATCGCCTTATATTTTGCTCCAAAGCACATGAGTCAGGTTCTGTATTATACCTGGAGTTGAAATGGTAGTGAAATTGGAACATATAGGAGCAAATAGGTGAAATAATTTAGTTCGGTGCATGAGAAAAAGGTAAAGCACATGATGACGCATACATAGAAAATAGACTCAAAACACCACCTAGAGTGGCATGATCCAGAGTAGTGATAAGGAGTAAGGAGAGAATCAATTGGTTAATCATGAGATGAAATAAAATAAAGTATTTAGTAATTAGCACATTACTAACTAAAACTATAGTATACAAAAAGTGATGCCAACTATTTTAATAACACCAATGAACATCACAGTACTCTCTAGGCTTCTATTTCAACTTTCAAGAGTGATTTGCAGTATCATATTTCTAAATTGAGACATAAAAGCAACTTTAGATAGGACCAATAATAAAAAAGGATTAGGATAAGCAGTGATAGAGAACCTTTCCGTGATTGAATATTAGCATTACTTGAGTCCGAGCTAGCTAGCATGTAACGACCCGGAAAAACCCTATATTAGTTTTCCTCCCCTGCTTGTTTTTCTGTCTCGTTCCAAAGTCATCATCATCATGCATGTATCATATCATCTACATATTTTACCAAAACTAAAATTATTTGAATAAACATTTTATTTTTCCCCCTCTTATATGGTTTAATAAAACCCTCCAATCTTTCTTCTTACTTTCGAATACACAAAGTAATTTATAAATGTTTGCAAAATGGTTTCAAGTAATGTTCATGCTTTGCAAAGGACATCTCTTTCTAATCTGGCCCATGTCTCCTCTCAATCCAGTCCACCGTCGGCCTGCTCCCCCCTGGCCCAAGCAGCCCACCAACTCAACGAAGGGGTACGCCCCTTCTCTGTTGTCGCCTTCCTCCTGTGGTCACGCAAGTAACGTGACCACGTAGCTATCCACCACCACCGAACCACCGGCTCCCACCTGCTCCCCATCTTTCACCCCTCCTTAAAGCCGCCTCCAGCGCCCTGCAAAACCCTAGCCTCTCTTCCCTTCCTCTGCCGCCACCCTCATCCCTTTCTCCTCCTCTTCATGTACGTTCACGTGAAGGAGCTAAGCACAGCCCCAAATCCCCACCATGGCGTCGCCGCTACCGACCACCCCTCATCGGGCCGAGACCACCAGCAGATGCGGCTTGTCATCCCCGTCACCCGCCTCCAAGGAATCGGCCTGGGGCTTCCCCAATCGACGGGAAATTCGCCGTTCCCTTCTCCAACCTGCAACCTTCGGCGAAGATTCCGGCCACCCCCGACCTCCCCCGACCTTTCTGAGTCCTTGTACACGTTCAGGGTGAGATACCCGTCCTCCAGAACCTCTCCTCCACCTCTATCTCCTTCTATGTTGTCCTACCGATGTTGACCATGACGTTTCCCCGCAGATGCTCGCCGTCGGCCTACCTCCGGTGCTTCCCCAAAGCTAAGGTCACCACCAGCAGACTCCCCTTGAACGCCTGCGTCGAACGCGCCGTCCCGCGGGTCCCGCTTCGCCCTCAATCGCTAGATCGGTGCTCAACCAGAGCTCCTCTCCGCCATGGACGTTTTTTGCCCCAGATCTCAGCCTCGGCCTGGTTCAAAAGGTCGTGTGCCTTCTTACAGACAACATTCAGTGTAGCAGCCCAGTTGGTTCGTTTCCCTTAATCCCGCACGTGAGATCCTGAGTTCAATTCATGGGTTTGTGATTTAATTCCACCCCATTCTTTTTCCTTCTTCAGATCCACAAAACGGGCCTTGGACTAGATCTTCCAAGCGAAGCCCATTGCTCTGCGCGCCCAGCCTCTGTCCACCACCGGCCCAGCTCAGAGGCAGCTCGATTCCTAGGCCAGTCCCGGCCCAATTTTCCTGGTTATTTTCCCTTTCCCTTTTCTTTTGCAGGAAATATGTTGTTTTGCAAAAATCATATCTTGCAAACCATAACTCGAAATAAAAAGTGTTATATATAAAAATTCATTCTTTTTCCTGCTTCAGATCCACAAAACGGGTCTTGGACCAGATCTTCCAAGCAAAGCCCATTGCTCTGCGCGCCCAGCCTCTGTCCACCGCCGGCCCAGCTCAGGGGCAGCTCGATTCCTAGGCCAGTCCCGGCCCAATTTTCCTGGTTATTTTCCCTTTCCCTTTTCTTTTGCAGGAAACATGTTGTTTCGCAAAAATCATATCTTGCAAACCATAACTCGAAATAAAAAGTGTTATATATGAAAATTGATCAGAAAAATCTAATAAACATGAATATGCCATCCATTCATCTGTTTGCATCTTGCATCATGTCCAGCCGTGATAGTTTGTGCATTCACCTAATATGGAACTGCGGAGTATTTCGGATACCGACTTTGGTTTTCCCCGCTCCGCTTAATATTGAAGTAGCTCACCCATGCCATGCTATCCCATGTTAAACAACACTTAACTTTGTCGGTAGGAAATGCAACTCTAATCTAATTTGTTTGTCCAGACTCCGGTTCCGCTTAAATTGGATAAGTGCATCGCATCATATCTGCCATGCCATGCATGCATAGCTTGATCATGCCGATTCTTCTTCCGTAGTAGTAAGATTGCATACGTTGTGTGTTCCAGCATTTGCTTCTTCCCGGATAGGATCACGAAGTGGTGATGTGAGATACGACGAGTTCTCCGACAAGTTCTTCTGCAACTTTCCACAGGCGAGCCCACTTCCTTCACCTATTTTATATTTTGCTCTCCCTCGCACTGCTATTCTTATGTTGCGATTCTGCATCGAGTCACGTGTCCTATTCCACTTGTTTACCCTAATAATCCTATATGTATCATTCCTTACCCATAGCCGTTGCTTGATGTTTGAGCCTTGCGAGTCGTAGGCGTGTTTAGGCTCCGTTGTTTATCTCGATCCGTTATCGGGATATGTTGGGTTGTTGGGAGGTTATCACATGCTATATCGCTTGTTGGAGATACACATGTTTTTACTTAATTGTTAACAACTAAAATTGTAAGCAGAGGCATCTGTGAGCCCCTTTGCGAAAGCATCGGAACTTTGACTTGCTAATGTCCCCTAGGACCCGAGTTCTTGTTATCTGTTCCGAGATTGAGCGCTCTACCCGTACGTGGGGGAATGGGACCCCCATCACCCACTACATTTCCTCGAGTCTGTTTATTGGGAGCCACAACCTTGGTTTTATTTGCTCATATGCACGATGCGCGTTTTACTTCCTGTTGCCTTCGGGTGTTTATATTCTGTACTGTACTCATATTGCGTGCCGACTTATCCTTGGCCGGTCGTTAGTGCCCGCCTTGGACGCCATCGCAACCTCTGGGTCCGTATCGGAGTACGGCCGAACTTCGTCACGGGTAGCTTAGTTGGGTGGCTCCCATTAAACTTTCTCTTGCATTGGGAACGGTCTTGATGTGAGACTCCACCTGTAGTAAGTGGGTTCGAGCATGCGTATGGTTACATTTGGGCAACCCCTGCAGGGTGTACATCTTATCGATAAGCCGTGTCCGCGGTTATGGACGACTTGGAATTGCATAGCTTGATCATAGAACAACTTACACATTTATGTCGTTGATAATAATTTGCTAATAACTTGATTAGTAATATAGCATTACTACAACCGATACCTAATATTACTTGTCCACCGTTGAGTGCCTTTTACATTGCCACTTCGCTTTGTTGAAGGGAATATGTGTAATCGGGTCGGGTTATGTTTGTGTAGTATTTATCTGTTACCTTGTGCGCTCTCTTATCTTCTCTGAGTAGACGGATGTTGTAGCGTGTCTCTATTGGTTATAGTTTTGCTGCCGCTAAACCTACCATATAGCCTCAGGCGATATATATATTCGTCCGGTGAGCATAGCCATTTCTAGTCTCGCTAAGTACGTGCCGGAGTTCGTTCCTTGGTACTTACTCTCGCCTTTTCTCTTTCTCTTTTGCTTCCTCCCTTTTGTCGGCAACCGACGGCCCGACTTCGACAGGTACAAGATGACGACGTTAGCAAGGTTACCCTTCCGGCTTGGCCTGGGCAGGGTTATGGACGCCATCGGTTATCTTCGGGACTCTTAGTCCAATTTGTATCTTGTCCGTACTCGGACGTATTTGATCTTCTCGTATGATTTGGATCTTTGTACGTATCTATTTGTATCTTGACTCGTTGGAGTCGTTGTTGTATATATGTATCTTGTGGGCTCTATTGTAATCCTGTTGTAATGTTACCACTCGTGTTAATTCCTCTGGCATCACGTGCGTGATTCTTCGCGCACGTCGTGTCGGAGGGCGTCTCTGAATCGATATCATGCGGATTTTGACGGGATCGCTGGAATTCTCATGGTACCGATTCCGGGGCGTCACATAGCAGCAAGATGTCTATATTACCAAGAATGGTATAACCATAAGATCAATGAAAATTAACAACCATATTATCAAAAGGCAGTCAGAATATTTGTAAGTGGGTACTAAAAACTTAATTGATGCAATACATGGTATAGCTGTCCCTTGATGAATAACGATGGTCCATGATATGATTTGGCTAGTCTGATCTAAACCTGCAATGTTAATTAATTGCACACGGTCAAAAGGGGACTGAGAAGGAGAAGAAATCCATCATGATACAAAGAACGTATACATGCTGATGTTGCATACATTTTCAATTACAAAATATGAAGTCGTAAAGAGCAAAATAACCACAAAATATTATAGATTGATTTTGGTTAGGTTTCATTTGCGAGAGGAGAAATTTCCTTGACAACCCATGTTTAGTTTAAAGAACACTATGGTGGCTTAACTTGCGAAAGGAAATATAATTATAGCAATGAGAAGGTAAACTTTTTCGAGTATAATTTTCAGTCAAGTATGGATGCATCAAGAATTTGCGAATCATGGCATATAATGGTTTAATCAAAAGATAATTCGTATGCACCCACCAACCTTATCGAAAACAATTTTGACCCCGCAAACAGAATACCTATTGTAAAATTTGATTTCAGATTAGCGGAAATACTTTTGTACAGATTAATTATATAATTAAAGTTTTTCCATAGCTTGGAAATATCTATAATAAGTGCCTTTTTCTAAACAGATCTGATTTATTGATTCCTACAGTCCTACCAGTAACTTGTGGACATGTACCAGATATTTCTGAAGTTAATTGGCAGTTAGCACCATAAAATTTGAGGTATGGTATCATGGAAAAATGCTGAAATTAAGAAGGAAAGCATATGCATTGGATAGTCCAAGTAAAAAAAAAAGGAACCCATAGAATCGGACATATACATGGACCCATGGTTATGATGAACCTGGAATAGTACTACTCGTAGCTGCAGACTTGAATACTAACTCTTGCTAAGACTAGGAATAATGATTAAATTAAGTAAGATATGAAACAGCAAAGGTAAAATACCTCCATATTTTATAATTACATGAGAGATCAATGATTGGATGAGCAACACTACTACATTGCAAGTCATTATCTGAGGTACACACTGCAAGACCTCTCGATGTATGCATGTTTTGTGATGCGGGGTGGCCTTCGGACACCTCCACCTCAAGACCGTCAAGTGCAGCCCCGCCTATCGTCGACGCTACACCATGGCCAAGGAGTCCCCCAAGTGGACCAACAACACAAACCCCCGCCATATATGTCAAGGTGAACTCCTTCCTCTCTATGGTCGACCTCAACACCCACTTGAATGGTTTGCTACCTCATGCCTATGTCTATATGTCATTAGGTACCAATCTCGTCAAGGACCCGAAGGGAGCTTCAAGGAGCCAAGGAGGGGAAGAAGCCTCGTTGCTCATGAACAAGAAGGGAAGACCAAAGAAGAAGAAGCAGAAGAAGGAGAAGGGCTCCAGCCGCCAGCCACGACAAGGCCGGCACTGCCGCCCCCACTTGGCCGGCACTGCCGGCCCCACCGGCACTGCCGCCCCGAACACGCCGGCACTGCCGGCCCCCTCGAAGTCAACTTCATCTCAGCCGTCTATTTATCATCTATGGTCACCACTACTTTATTGTAATGCCCCTTTTTACCCCTGGACGGATCTGGGCCTATATATAGCTCATCCCTCTCCCCAAATTAGGGTTAGACAAGATGATAGCTTAAACATGAAGATGAGCTTTGTCTCCCTAGGGTTTCATCCCCTTTGTATCAAGGCACTCTTGAGTGATTTCTACTCTTCATGGATGATTCAAGGCTACCCCTCTCTCATCCAAGTTCTAGTTGAGATCTCCTCACCAATCTCCCACTTGTTAGATTCTACCCAAGGGTCTCTCTAAGAAGTGGTTCTATTGGCTTGGTCTAACCTACCAAGGGAGTAAATTTGGTTTGTGTTGGGTTGTGTGTGTTTGTATTTGGATCTTGTGTGTGTTCTTCCCCTTTCCCATCTCATTCATCCACTCACTTGGTCAAATTCGTGGGATCTAGGCATATTCGAGCCCTTAGGCCTCATCAAATGGCATCAGAGCCACATCAAATGGTATCAGAAGCTCTTGGTTAGCCCGGATTTGACCCCCATCCACCCAAATTCGCCCCAAAAATTTTCTCCAAAAAATCCCCAAAAAAAAAAAAAAAAGCCCTAAATTGCCTTTGGTCAGATCTGGATTTTGTTGCGTTTTTAGTGGTTTTGATCCATGGATTTGATGTTCCTATGGTAGATCTACATCCCCACCAAATTTCGCTGCCAAATTCCTTCTATATCTCCGCCAATCGATGATTTTCTAGTCCAATTTCCGCTCAGTTCGTCGGGCTGTTCATCAGGATCGAGCTCGACCGGCACTGCCGTGCAGTACAGGCCGGCACTGCCGCTCGACCGGCACTGCCGGTGGGGATTGGCCGGCACTGCCGCCAGCCTCCTTCTTCCTCCGCCCGCGCGCGCATCGCCTCCATCTACCGAGCTCCACCCCAATTCCCACCACACCGCGCCCCGCCCAGCTCCCTACACGCGCACGCGTGGCCGCGCCCCAGCAGCTCGCCTGGCCCCTGGCCCCGCCCAACCTCCGCGCCAAGCAGCGCCCGCACCAAGCTCGCACAGGCCGCACCAGCTACCGCCGCCCCCAGGTCGCCTCCACCACCGCGCGCCGCCCCCACGACTCAACCGGCCGACCCGCCCTTGCTCCTGGCCGCACAACGCGCGCCCGACAGCCGCGCCACACCACCACCAAGCTTCCGCTCGCCGTTGACCCGCGCAGAGACCACGCCCGCACCAGCAACTCCCGCACCTGCTCGTGCAAAGTTTCAGTGCCCGGCACTGCCGGCCAACTCCTAGCGGCGCTGCCGCCGAACGCAGTCCGGCACTGCCGCTCAACCCAGCCCGGCACTGCCGGCTTAGTCCATCCGCTGTACAAATTTCGCTCAATTCTGACTCATCTTTTTGCCCCAAATTTTGACAACTTTCCGGCGCCCGTTTGACTCCAAACTTTCACAGTTATCCCTTTTCATATTGACTCTAATTTAGACACCGTTTCCGAAATTTTCCGACTCCAAAATTTTGACACCTTCGATCGCTCGTCGTGACCCAAATTTTCGGGCATTGACTTATTTTGCTCGGTTTCCGTTTCGGAGTGCAAGGTTTGTCCAACAAGCTTCCGCGCCTACATCAACACCGCGGCGACACCTTCGGCACCCCGGACTCCGGCGCAACTACGACACCATCGTCGCCATCATCGCAAGTTGTGTGTTCCGACACCGCCTAACATTTTCATCTAGGTATAACTTGCTCACCACATTGTAGCCCCTCTTCCTTTTGCGATCTATCCTATCGAGCATTGCTTATCAAGTGTTGCGAGACATTGCACGTGGCCCCGATTGTGAGGTGTGTGTGTCGTGTGGAGTAAAGCTTCTAAGCAAACACTCGTGTGGCAAGATAGCAAAAGCGAGCCAACGCTAACATAGTGCGAGAAAAAGCCGCCAAAACACAAAAAGAGCAAAAGAGTGTAAGTGCCACCATACATATACAAAAGAGTGTCTAGTGCCACCAAATACAAAAGAGAAAAAGCTTTTAAGCAAAAGAGAGAAAAGAGAAGAGAGGCCGCGTGTGAATCTTGTTGTCTCTCATGTTGCAACCAAAGCTTTGATCTCTTCTTGTGTTAGTGTGACACCGAGCACCCTTGCTTTTGGGTTCTTACACTTTTCCGCTCATTCCTTGGTCGCACTAACCCCATTTATCTCGTGTGTGAGTTCCACATCATTCGTGTTTCCGTGATCACCATTTGGACATTTGATTTTTGGAGCTTACCCACTCTTAACAATAAACTTGATTTTGGATTTTGACTTTTGGCTTTCCACCATTCCTCACCTAACACCATATTTGCTAGCTTTTGCGTGTGTTTTTGTGTGTGTACCCCAACACAAATCATTTTGCTCTCGGTATCGTTAGTTGACCCAATTCCATCACTTCAAGGTAAGACCCGAAGGTAGTTTCTTCCACTAACATCCACCATATAGCTTTTGTCGTGCTAACATGGATAGTGAAGAAGAGGATACGGAGGAGTACACGGAGCACTTCGAGGAGGATTCCTCTTCAAGCACCGCGGATGTGGAGGAACATGTGGAGCTCTACACCGACTATGGCTCCGCGAGCATCGCCAACATGACCGACATCGAGGAGCTCTACACCGACTATGGCTCCGCGAGCATCGCCAACATGGACGACATGGTGGAGCACCACCTTGAGGATGACATCGACGAGCTCTACATCGACAATGGCTCATCAAGCATGGACGTCATGGTGGAGCAACGCCACGACTACGACATCGACACCATGGCGGAACCTCACCTCGACTCCACCTTGAACAACGCCGAGGCGCCCACATACCCCTACTTGGCCAATGGAGCTACATATGAAGATAGAGGACCTCAACGATGGCACCATCATATGGATCATCAAGAGCGTCCCCAACATGATCGCCATCGACACACTTCTTCGAGCTCCACGAGGCGCCACCATGAGAGTGCTTATGCACATGATCATCTACGGCGAGTTCATCATATGGAGCATCAAGAGCGTCCTCATCATGATCGTCATCGACACTCGTCTACGAGCTCCACAAGGCGCCACCATGAGAGTGCTTATGCACAAGATCGTCGACTTCAAGTACACCATATGGAGCATCAAGAGCGTCCCCATCATGAGCGTCATCGACACTCTTCTCCAAGCTCCACAAGGCGCCGCAAGCAACATGCCAAGTCGCATGAGCCATCATCTCGGCATGGCAAGGACCGTCATCGACTCACACCATCTCATGATAGTCGTCGACCACTACCACCTCATGGTCTACATCGACATACGTCACCACATGAGCCTCGCCGCCACAAGCCACTTCATGAGCGCCATCGACCAACACCTTCCACGGATCTTCGACGACACTCATCAAGACATGGTGATGAGGCAAGAAGACGAGAGCCTCGACATGAAGACCTTCCTCATACGGCGACCTCTCCCTCTTGTGCCACCACCACAATGGCCCCTACTTCGCCATACGCCTATGGACTCCGATGCTACAAGTGCAAGCAACAAGGCCATCCTCCACGGGAATGTCCCAATCTCCTATGTGAGGTGTGCAAGGCAAAGGGTCACATGGCATGGCAATGCACAACGCCAAGCGCCAAGAAGCTCTACTTCGACAAGCTCAATACACAAGTCTCCAAGATGCCACCACGTGAGGACGACTTAGGAGGCGATGGAGTTGAGCATGGTGAGCATGGGATTCTCCCTTCACCAAAGGAGGCGCATGGAGTTGAGATGGTTGAGCATGGGATTTTCCCTTCAACCAAGGAGGTGCATGGAGATGTGAAAGTCGAGCCTACTCCCCTATGCTTCATTGATGAGTTGGCACCAATCCCATGTGAGCATGAGAGCCACTTAGCCCACTTAAGTGAGAGTGATAGTGAGTTGAGTGACTTCCACCCCATATGTGAGTTTGAGTGCTTCCGTTTGGAGGACATGAAAGATACACAAAGTGAGTTGCGAGAGGTAGATGATAGGTCCATGGAGGACATCGCTTTTGCTAACACGTTAACCTCTCCCTCGTTTGTGTCTTCTTATGTTGCACTAGGTTCCACGGAGGACGAGTTCCCGCTCATGGAGAAGATGTACATGGTGCATGAAGACGATGATATCTCACCATGCTTGCTCCAAGATGGACATGTCGACCACATGGATCCTCCTACTTCCACAACACCTACTTCACATGAGTCGGCCTACAAAGGTAACAACATAGGTGTTGATGATGCCATGATCCCACTAGTGGACATGATGACTTATGAGTGCATGCATGATCTCGATGATCCATTTGCTTCTTCACATGCTACTTTCACTTTCCCATGTGATGCTTTGCTTGATAACATTGTTGATCATGTGAAATTGATTGCTTGTGATACCATGACCATGCCATGCTATGAGAGCTTCACATTTTCCCCGCTTGCTTGCAATGATAATGACAAGGATGACATTAGCTTCCGCATGCTTTGCCCCACATGTTTACACTATTCCATGATCCTTGCATCCAAGATTGTGAACAATTGCTCTTTCTTATGCTTGGTATGCAAGAATGCTTATTTCATTGTCCACGAGATGGCCCCCATAGCCTTCTCACTTGTTGATGATCATGAGTTACCACATGCCATGAATGCACCTTCTTGCCATATGCACCATCGCCATGCATTTCATACTATCTTGATTGACACTAATGGTGATGTGCACAAGACATGGAACATCATGATGGATGATGTGTTCCTCTACCATGCACACACGCTTTTTGTTTTCTCTTTTGTGTGTATAGGTCCCCGAATGACAACTTCCACCGCTACGGAGCATGAACTCACGAAACGCGCAATTGAGAGCTACCCCAACACGGACGAGATACATGATCCAACCCATGGGATTCACGCCAAAGGGTATGTTCCCAAACGCCTTCGCCCTCGTGTGTTTCCGGCTTGTCTTGTCGAGCTTCCGGTTTGGTCCAATGCCTCGGCACCTCTTTTGCTTCTTTTGCAACATATCGTGAAACATCTTGTTGGCACAATGATTGTTGTATGTCTTGATATTATCATCATACACTCCGAGAATCTCAAGGACCATGTCATACATGTGAGAGACACCTTATGCATCTTGTACCACATGTCACTCATAAAGTTGCTCTTCTTTGGATTTCTCATTTCATCTTTGGCAATTGAAATGGATGCTTTGACACTTGAGGATACCCATACTTGGCTCACGCCAACCATACTTTCCCAAGCTAGAAGTTTCCATCTCTTTGCCATTGCACATAACAATTTTGCCCAAAATTTTGCCGCCGATACTTGCCTTTTGATTGTTCCATTTGTGTGGGACAATGCTACACATCACATTTTTGACACTTTACAAACCAAACTTTTACATGCACAAACTTTTTCCCCAACAAATTTTGGATACATCGACACTCTTTTGGTTCCCATTTTTGCCAAATGCCTCTTGGAGAAACGACTTGATGCTTCGTATTTGATTGAGAGCCTCTTGTTCGCCGATCACCAAATTGGCATCCACAAGCTTTTCGTTTGCAAGTTGTTTTTCCCCAAGTTCTTCTTCGACCGCTTCATCGAAAAACAAACTCCCAAGTACTTGGTGAGCAAGACGTTTACCATCTCGGACCTCTCGCCACAACATGGAGATGAGGAGGAACAAGAGTCGAGGACGACTCTTCCCCAAGGGGGGGGAGATGATGCGGGGTGGCCTTCGGACACCTCCACCTCAAGACCGTCAAGTGCAGCCCCGCCTATCGTCGACGCTACACCATGGCCAAGGAGTCCCCCAAGTGGACCAACAACACAAACCCCCGCCATATATGTCAAGGTGAACTCCTTCCTCTCTATGGTCGACCTCAACACCCACTTGAATGGTTTGCTACCTCATGCCTATGTCTATATGTCATTAGGTACCAATCTCGTCAAGGACCCGAAGGGAGCTTCAAGGAGCCAAGGAGGGGAAGAAGCCTCGTTGCTCATGAACAAGAAGGGAAGACCAAAGAAGAAGAAGAAGAAGGAGGAAGGCTCCAGCCGCCGGCCACCACAAGGTCGGCACGCTGCCGCCCCACTTGGCCGGCATGCTGCCGGCCCCACCGGCACCGCCGCCCGAACACGCGGCACTGCCGGCCCCTCGAAGTCAACTTCATCTCAGCCGTCTATTTATCATCTATGGTCACCACTACTTTATTGTAATGCCCCTTTTACCCCTGGACGGATCCGGGCCTATATATAGCTCATCCCTCTCCCCAAATTAGGGTTAGACAAGATGATAGCTTAAACATGAAGATGAGCTTTGTCTCCCTAGGGTTTCATCCCCTTTGTATCAAGGCACTCTTGAGTGATTTCTACTCTTCATGGATGATTCAAGGCTACCCCTCTCTCATCCAAGTTCTAGTTGAGATCTCCTCACCAATCTCCCACTTGTTAGATTCTACCCAAGGGTCTCTCTAAGAAGTGGTTCTATTGGCTTGGTCTAACCTACCAAGGGAGTAAATTTGGTTTGTGTTGGGTTGTGTGTGTTTGTATTTGGATCTTGTGTGTGTTCTTCCCCTTTCCCATCTCATTCATCCACTCACTTGGTCAAATTCGTGGGATCTGGGCACATCCTAGCCCTTAGGCCTCATCATTTTGTCCATCTAAGCACACCAATCAAGAAACCAACCATCCCATGTATCCATCAATTCTAGCATCCACTAATTCCCTATGTCCATTATCAAGTATCACCTAAACAACAATAGATGGGCATAAGCTATGTAGAAGATGACATAAACCTGAGACTCGGAAGATTTCTTAACAAAGAACACTAAGGTGCATGTTTTAGATAGAAGTACCATACCTATATTTACACAACGTCCCTCTGAAGTAACATACCCTTACAATTAATCTGCAACATTCATGTATGTTTTTTTTGTTAGTAAGCCGATACCGAAATTTGAACCTCTCCCCGCATGCTAATCAACCACCTCTCATATTGCATCTACATCGACTATCAATCGAATATGAAACGGGTACCATCAATAACATTGCATACCCACCGAGCATAAACAAAAAGTTGGATTCCACGAGAAAAATGAAAGAGCGGAAGGGAAGGTGCTGCTATACCAAGGGATGGGCTGGACACGGTGAGATCGCCGGCAAGGACGCCCAGCTCGAGTTGAAGACAACCGCTCCCACGCGCCGTTTAGTTCCGTGACACCTTCAATATCCACCGGTGGTTACTCCCATGCCTCCGCAAGGCCTC
>NC_061508.1:106805356-106825166 GCF_022539505.1 Lolium rigidum | reverse complement strand
TGTTGGTTCCAAAATTTGGAACAAGGGAAATTCATTTATTTTGTTCTGAATTTTTGGGATGTTACAAGCTACAAGACTCAACGCCAAGAAGAAGGAACGCATCTTTGAGGAAGGCGACCTCGTTTGGATCCACCTCCGGAAGGAAAGATTCCCTCATGAACGCAACTCAAAGCTCAAGCCAAGAGGAGATGGCCCCTTCAAGGTCCTCAAACGAATCAACAACAACGTTTACGTCATCGACATCCCCACCTCCAAGTACTTGGTGAGCAACACGTTCAACGTGTCGGACTTATCGCCATATCATGAAGATGAAGAGGAACAAGAGTCGAGGACGACTCTTTCCCAAGGGGGGGGGGAGATGATGCGGGGTGGCCTTCGGACACCTCCACACCAAGACCAACAAGTCCCCCAAAAGGACCGATGACACGAGCCCGAGTCAAGGCTCTACACAATGAGGTGAACTCGCTCCTCACCACCCTTGATCTTGGTACCCCTTTGGATGGATTGCTACCTCATGCCGACGTGCTATGTGTCATTAGGTACAAGGCGCATCAAGACCCCGGAGAGGAGGAGGCGCCAAGGTCAAGGGAGGAGAGAAGCAGCTGGACATGGAGATGATCATGAAGCCGAAGCCGACGTCGCTCGAAGCGCTCCAAGGAAGAGACGGACGGCCGGCCGATCCGAGGACCCGATCGGACCGGACCCACAACCGGACGCCCGGTCCACGGGCCCGGTCAGCCGGGCGCCAAGCCGGGCCAGCTCCTCGTACGGGCGACGACCGGACCCGGGACCGGAAACCTCGCAGAATTCCGGTTTGCGCCCGGTCGACCGGACCCATGACCGGACCGCCCGGTTGCAAGCCCGGTCGACCGGACCCATGACCGGACAGCCGGTCACGGGCCCGGTCGAGCCGGACCCCAAACCGGATCCGGCGGGGATGCCCCACCAAGCTGCCTTAACTTATCCCTTCGCGTACACTGTTCGCCCTTGCTGGCCATGTGTGACTATATAAGTAGCTGGAACCCCTCCTTAGCTCTTTAGACTTGTTTTGAACTCAAACCTACCTTTGAGCTTAGTCTCCCTTGGGTATCATCCTCTCGTAATCAAGGCACCTTGGTTGTTGACTTTGATCTTGTTGATTGAGATTCTAGTACTTGTTACTCTCTCTCACTCACCAAGCTCTTCCTCTCCAACCCCAATCTCTCTCCGGGAATTCTGCCCCGTGCCTCTTCCTAGGAGATTCTATTGGCGTGGTCCATCGAGCCACGGAGGTAAACATCGGGTGTATCGGGTTGGTGTGCGTGCGTGAGTCTCGGAGTTCCTCGTGCCCGTCGTGTTCTTCGTGTTCCTCGCGTTCTCCCATCTCTCCCCTTTGGTTTCGAAGTCAATCCGCGAGATCGGGCCACACACACGGGGTCTTAGACCTCATCAGAGCGCATCACCCTGGGGATCTCCCGTTATGTTTGTGGATAAGCGGGATAGTACCATCCGCATGTGCGTAGATTACAGGAAACTGAATGATGTCACCATCAAGAACAAATACCCCCTCCCGAAGATTGAAGATCTATTTGACCAGATGAATGGAGCCCGAGTTTTCTCCAAGATAGATCTCCGTACTGGTTATCATCAACTCAAGGTTCGAGAGTCAGACATTCCGAAGACTGCCTTCACCACACAGTATGGACTATTTGAATATACCGTGATGTCCTTTGGACTGACCAATGCCCCTGCCTATTTCATGAATCTCATGAACAAGGTGTTCATGAAGTACCTCAACAAGTTCGTCGTCGTGTTCATCGACGATATTCTGATCTACTCCAAAAATAAAGAAGAGCATGCTGAACAACTGCGGATTGTTTTGGGAACTCTCAGAGACCATCAGCTTTACGCCAAGTTTAGTAAATGTGAATTTTGGCTGAAAGAGGTAGGATTCCTAGGTCATGTCATTTCTGACGGAGGAGTGTCTGTCGACCCGTCCAAGATCCAGTCCATCATGGAGAAGAAAGCCCCAACCAACCAGACCGAAGTCCGCGCCTTTCTAGGATTGGCAGGTTACTACCTCAAGTTCGTTGAAGGATTCTCCAGCATTCGAGACCCTTGACGCAGCTTTTGAAGAAGGACAAGAAGTTTGAGTTGACCGAGAAATGCGAATCTATTTTCCAGGAGCTCAAGAAGAGATTAGTTACAGCCCCCGTCTTGACCATGCGAGATATCACCAAGGATTTTGATGTATATTGCAACGCATCGAAGCTTGGTTTGGGAAGTGTGCTGATGCAGGTAGGCAAGGTGATAGCTTATTTATCAAGAAAATTTGGCCGCACGAGATGAAATACCCCACACATGACTTAGAGCTTGCCGCTGTAGTTCACGCTCTGAAGACCTGGCGCCACTATCTAGTGGGAAATCGCTGCGAAATCTACACCAACCACAAGAGTCTGAAGTACATCTTCACTCAGCGGGAGCTGAATATGAGGCAGAGCAGATGGATGGAACTTATCAAGGACTACGATCTCGGTATTCATTATCATCCCGGTAAAGCCAATGTCGTAGCTGATGCCCTTGGTCTAGAGCCCTGTTCGTTGAACGCCCTGATCAAAATTGCTCAACCCAAGCTGTATGAAGAACTTGAGGAGTTCAGCCTCGAGCTCGTTAGCCATGGTTTTCTGGAAAATCTTGAGTTGAAGCCTACTTTATTCGATCAAATCAAAGATGCTCAAGTGGGTCATGAGAGTATTGAAGGAATAAAGCGTAGAATGGATAGGGAGGAAGTTCCTGGTTTTGATATTGACGCCAAAGGAGTTTTGTGGTACAACAGACGTCTCTGTGTACCCAATATTGAAGACCTGAAGCAACTCATCATGAAGGAAGCTCACGACACCCCCTACTCAATCCACCCCGGAGGAACCAAGATGTATCAAGATCTCAAGAAACAATTCTGGTGGCATGGTATGAAGCGTGAGATAGCCTTTTTCATCGCTCGTTGCGACGTGTGCCAGAAAGTGAAGGCTGAACATCAGCGACCAGCTGGACTACTCCAACCCCTCAAAGTCCCTGAATGGAAATGGGAAGAAGTTGGAATGGATTTCATTACTGGACTTCCTAAATCTCAGTGTGGTCATGACTCCATCTAGGTTATTGTCGATCGACTCACCAAGGTTGCTCATTTCATTCATGTCAGTGTGAGATATCACGGAACCAAGGTGGCAGACCTTTACATGTCCTGAATTGTGAGCCTTCACGGAGTTCCTAAGAGAATCGTGTCTAATCGTGGTACCCAGTTCACCCTCAAAATTTTGGGAAAGCCTGCATGAAGCCTTAGGAACCAGACTATCATTTAGCACCGCTTACCACCCGCATACCCGTGGCCAAACAGAAAGAGTGAATCAGATTCTTGAAGATATGCTTCGTGCTTGTGTCCTTGCCTATGGAGCAAAATGGGAAGACTGCCTACCCTTCGCGGGGTTCTCTTACAACAATAGTTACCAAGCTAGTCTACAGATGGCCCCTTCGAAGCCTTATATGGTCGCCGTTGCTGAACCCCTCTCAACTGGTCCGATACTGGAGATAGTCCAGTTTTGGACCCGACCACCTTCGTGAAGCTGAAGAACAAGTTCAACTGATCCGAGATCGCCTCAAAGCCGCTCAATCCTGCCAGAAGAGTTATGCTGATGAGGACATCCCTACTACACCACTACCTCCGTCATTGATAAATGAAGATGAACCTGCTGTGAAGCTCAAGTCCAATGAAGTTCGGATTGGACCAATTACAAGGGCTCGTGCGAAGCTACTTAAACAATAGGTGAACTTGTTTCTAAACGATACTTCGATTGATGAGAACTTTATACAGCCTAAGTCCTATTACATATGTATCATCAGGTATCAAGAGGAGACGAGCATCGCACGAGGAGAGGAGCAGCTGGACATGAAGACGGACGTCAAGATGGACGTGAAACTGGACATGGAGCTGGACATGAAGATATCTCATGGACGCGCGAGGGAGGAGCGGGAGGCATGCACGAGAGGAGAAGTCGACGTCCAGGCCGGTCCAGCGCCCGGTTAGACCGGCCTCCAGACCGGCCAGCCCGGTCCCTGGCCCGGTTGACCAAGCGGCAACCGGACCGGATGCATCGTACCGGGGCCAAACCGGAGTTTTGCAAACTTTCCGGTTTGCCGCCCGGTTGACCGGATGCCACGCCGGCCGGCCCGGTCCCTGGCCCGGTTGACCGGATTCTAGACCGGATTTGTCCGAGTCTGTCTCGACCAGATCTAATCTGGGTCGGTTTCACTTGTATCTTTCGACCAAAACTCATCCCGGACGCCTATATAAGTGCCTTGGACGACCCCCTAGCTGCTTTAGACCACGTTTAAGATAAACCCTAGTTCATAGTTGTTTGCTAAGCAAAACTATTGTTCCCCAACTCTCCAATTCGTTGCGATCTGGAGTTTTATGCTACTGAAAGTTTGTGTGATCTGCTTTTCCATTGGGGATTAGAAGATTGCAATCTACCGCTTCGTGTTCGGCGGCTACGTGCGCAAGTGTGTGGAGTTGCGAATATCTTGCAGGGTTGAGAGCTGTTGCATTGGCATCAGGAATCAATCGAGAGACTTCGTCGGCGTCATACAAGTTATCCTCCTCATATCATCGATTTCATCCGCTTCTATCACCACGTGTTCATCACCACCCGTCGCTTACTGAGAAGATCGGGCAACCCCGTATCATCTTGGTATCAGATTTCCAGTTTTCCTCGGTAAGCCATCCACAATCCACCCCATAGTTGAGTTGTGAGTGTTTTCCTATCCAAAAAAAGCCATAAAAAGTTTGGGTTAGGGTTTGCCATAGCCTTAGATTGCACTAATTTCGAGTTTTAGTTGCTTTTCGTAGTTGTTTTTGCGTATCTTTTCTTTCCATCTAGTATTTTAGGGTTTGAGTTTACTCTATCATCTTGTGTTTACTTTATCTAGTTCTGTCAGTTTTTGTTACTCCGAGTCCACATAGCGTACGGTGTGCTTGTTCCCAACCATAGACACAGCCTATCGATATAAAGTGACTAGGAACTTCCCCAGAAGAGACTAGTTTTACCGCTCGACAGGCTGCTCGTTAGGTTATCGGTGCTTTGCATATTTCTGTTGGCCGTGTTATCAAGGAGTTGTGTCATATATCAAAAAAAAGAGAAAATTGAAAAGAAGCAAAAAGAGCTACATAGCTGCGTGTGTTATACAAAAAGAAAAATCCAAAAAGAAAAGTGAAGTGCTAGTTGAATCAAGTGAAGGCCTAAGTTTACTTTACTGCACCCGTAGTTGAGCAATCTTGTGCCTGTCTCGTTGCCTTTGCTAGCATCTCTCTAGTGCTTTGCAACCTTTCCTACATATAGTTGCATTGCCCCATTATATCGCCTTGTGTGAGTCTCATTGGTTGTCTACGGTCAATGCTAGCGCTTGTTATTGGTGCAAATAGGTAGCCTACCTACAGCCCCACATATATCCTGCTTTGTCGTGTGATTGTTCTTATACCATTGATATTCGCTTCGCTACATCCGTGCACTAGTCTGTCAATCCAAGTTGGTAAGCAATACTATTCACTTTGGAGCGGTAAGATTTACCTTTCTTATCAGCCGGTCTCCAATGTGTCTAACACAAAGAAGCCCGTCCCTGCAGCGAGTGGAACTAGTTCTAACATGTTGACAGCTCGTAATCGAGATATGCTTTGTCATACCTGTGGTGGCAAGGGTCACTTTAAGCGAGATTGTCCTAACCGTAAAGTTATGATCATTAATGAGGACAATGAGTATGAAACTGGAGATAATGTTGATCCCAATGCTCCAGATGAGGATGATTATGATAGTGATGGTTATGATGCTTTTCCTTCTGAAGCTCAAACTATTGTTGTCTCGCAGTGTGTTCTTAATGTGCAGTCAAGTGCATCTGCACAGCGCTGTAATTTGTTCCAAACAAAGGCACTAGTTGGTCCTGATAAAGCTTGCAAGGTCATTATTGATGGCGGAAGTTGTCGCAATTTGGCAAGCAAAGAGTTATGTGCCAAGCTGAAACTGAAGTATCTACTGCATCCACATCCATATTATAGTCAGTGGTTGAGCAATAATGGTGAGATGAAGTTGAGCCACATGGTGCGAGTTAATTTTGAGATTGGACCGTATAAGGATTCCATTGATTTTGATGTGGTTCCTATGACGGTTTCTCACCTGCTGTTGGGCCGGCCATGGCTCTATGACCGTTCTGTGCAACACAATGGCCGCGCCAATACATATCACTTGGAGTTCAAGGGCAAGAAAATTAATTTACAGCCTATGTCACCGCAGCAAATTGTCAATGAGTCTCGTCAGAAAATTGAAGTAAACTTGGAGGATGCATCCATAGATAGGCGAGAGAATTGTAATGCCGTGAGTGATATAACGAAAAGTGAGAGAGTGAATTCCTTAGTTTCAGTAGCCACCAAACAAGACATGAGAGAATTTTGTGAGGATCCTACAGCCATGCCTATTGTGCTCATGTACAAGGGTACGGTTTTGGTTTCTAACGACATGACCCCTCTTCCTCTTGGTGTTTCTAATGTTTTGCAAGAATTCAGCGACGTGTTTCCGGAAGAGGTACCCGCAGGACTTCCACCATTGCGAGGTATTGAGCATCAAATTGACTTGATCCCCGGAGCATCGCTGCCCAATAGGGCGCCATATAGGACGAATCCCGAAGAGACGAAGGAGATACAGAAGCAAGTACAAGCGCTACTCGACAAAGGTTATATCCGCATAAGCCTTAGTCCTTGTGTTGTTCCTGTTATTCTTGTTCCTAAAGATGGTACATGGCGTATGTGCGTAGATTGTAGAGCGATAAACAACATTACTATTCGATATCGTCATCCTATTCCCCGTTTAGAGGATATGCTAGATGAATTGAGTGGTGATGCTGTTTTCACTAAAATTGATTTGCGTAGTGATTATCATAAAATTAGGATGAAAGAAGGGGATGAGTGGAAAACCGCCTTTAAAACAAAATTTGGTTTATATGAGTGGTTAGTAATGCCTTTTGGTTTGACTAATGCACCTAGCACTTTTATGAGACTGATGAACCATGTTTTGCGTGATTTTATTTGCAAATTTGTGGTTGTGTATTTTGATGACATATTAATCTACAGCCGCAATGAATCTGATCATACTATACATATTAGACATGTTTTGCAAGTGTTGCGTGATAGTAAACTCTATGGTAATCTTGAGAAGTGCACATTTTGCAAAGATAAGGTCATACTTCTGGGTTATGTTGTCTCTAAGCATGGAGTAGAAGTAGATGTGTCTAAAATTGAAGCTATTCAAGATTGGCCTACTCCAATGAATGTGAGTCAAGTAAGAAGTTTTCATGGTCTAGCTGGGTTTTATCGCCGTTTTGTACCCAATTTTTCTACTATTGCTGTACCTTTGAATGAATTGACTAAAAAGGGTGTTGTTTTTGAGTGGGGCGTTGCCCAAGATCATGCTTTTGATGAACTAAAACGATTGTTAACTTCTGCACCGTTGCTTGCACTTCCTGATTTCAATAAGCAATTTGAGATTGAATGTGATGCTAGTGGTATTGGAATTGGTGGTGTGTTGATGCAAGAGGGTCGCCCAATTGCATATTTTTCTGAGAAACTTTATGGTGCTAAGTTGAACTATCCTATTTATGATAAAGAATTGTATGCTTTAATTAGAGTTCTTGAGGTTTGGCAACATTATTTGTGGCCAAAAGAATTTATCATACATTCGATCATGAAGCTTTGAAATATCTGAAAGCCCAATCTACTTTGCATAGGCGTCTTGCTAAGTGGGTTGAGTTCATTGAGTCTTTTCCGTACATTATTAAGCATAAGAAGGGAAAAGATAATATTGTTGCTTGATGCTCTATCTAGGAAGACTATCTTGTTAACTCATCTTGATGTTAAAATTCCTGGATTAGAGGTGCTATGTGATTTATATGCGACTGATCATGATTTTGCTGAACCATAACGCTTGTGTGTTATTGGTAAAGCATGGGAAAAATATCACATACACGATGGGTTCTTGTTTCGACCTAACAAACTATGTGTTCCAGAATAATCTGTGCGTTTGCTCTTATTGCAGGAATCTCATGCTGGAGGTTTGATGGGTCACTTTGGGCGTGAGAAGACGCTACTCATGCTTGCTGATCACTTTTATTGGCCAAAGATGAGGCGGGACGTGGACAGGTATGTGAAGAGGTGCATTACTTGCAACAAGTCCAAGTCCAAGATGAAGCCTCACGGTTTGTATACTCCGTTACCGGCACCTACTACACCTTGGGAAGATATTAGTATGGATTTTGTGTTGGGTTTGCCGCGTACTAAAAGAGGCCATGATTCTATATTTGTGGTAGTTGACAGATTTTCTAAAATGTCACACTTTATTGCCTGCCACAAAAGCGACGATGCGTCGCATATTGCTAACCTGTTTTTCAGGGAGATTGTTCGACTACATGGAGTCCCGAAGACTATTGTTTCCGATCGTGATGTGAAGTTCATGAGCTACTTCGGAAGACACTTTGGGGAAAGGCTGGGAACAAAGCTACTGATTCGGTACTACTTGTCATCCCCAAGCCGATGGTCAAGCGAGGTGGTGAATCGAACCTTGTCACAACTATTGAGATCCATGATCAAGAAGAACCTGAAGGAGTGGGAAGAGTGTTTGCCGCATGTGGAGTTTGCTTACAACGAGGCGGTACACTCTACCACGAAGCTGTGTCCTTTTGAGGTGGTGTATGGTTTCAAACCCATTACTCCACTTGACTTGTTGCCTTTGCCAATACATGAGAGAGTTAATATGGAGGCATCCAAGAGGGCAGATTTTGTACGAAAAATCCATGTGAAGACTAAAGAGTTGATAGATAAGAAAGGCAAGAGCAATGCTGAAGGATGAACAAGAAGCGCAAAGAGATGTTGTTCAAGCCTGGTGATATTGTCTGGGTACATTTTCGCAAGGATAGGTTCCCGAAGCTACGGAAGTCTAAGTTGAAGCCTCGTGGTGCTGGTCCTTACAAAGTGCTTGCCAAGACCAATGATAATGCATACTCGATAGATCTTCCAGTTGATGAGTTTGGTGTCAGTAATTCTTTCAATGTTGCTGATTTGACACCATATGACGGAGAAGACCTTGGAGCGTCGAGGTCGACGCCTTTTGAAGGGGGGGTGGGGAGATGTTGAGGACATCCCTACTACACCACTATCTCCGTCATTGATAAATGAAGATGAACCTGCTGTGAAGCTCAAGTCCAATGAAGTTCGGATTGGACCAATTACAAGGGCTCGTGCGAAGCTACTTAAACAACAGGTGAACTTGTTTCTAAACGATACTTTGATTGATGAGAACTTTATACTTGCCTAAGTCCTATTACTTATGTATCATCAGGTATCAAGAGGAAACGAGCATCGCACGAGGAGAGGAGCAGCTGGACATGAAGACGGACGTCAAGATGGACGTGAAGCTGGACATGGAGCTGGACATGAAGATATCTCATGGACGCGTGAGGGAGGAGCGGGAGGCATGCGCGAGAGGAGAAGTCGACATCCAGGCCGGCCCAGCGCCCGGTTAGACCGGCCTCCAGACCGGCCAGCCCGGTCCCTGGCCCGGTTGACAGGGCGGCAACCGGACCGGATGCACCGTACCAGGGCCAAACTGGAGTTTTGCGAACTTTCCGGTTTGCCTCCCGGTTGACCGGATGCCACGCCGGCCGGCCCGGTCCCTGGCCCGGTTGACCGGATTCCAGACCGGATTTTTCCGAGTCTGTCTCGACCAGATCTAATCTGGGTCGGTTTTACTTGTATATTTCGACCAGAACTCGTCCCGGACGCCTATATAAGTGCCTTGGACGACCCCCTAGCTGCTTTAGACCACGTTTAAGATAAACCCTAGTTCATAGTTGTTTGCTAAGAAAAACTATTGTTCCCCAACTCTCCAATTCGTTGCGATCTGGAGTTTTATGCTACTGAAAGTTTGTGTGGTCTGCTGTTCCATTGGGGATTAGAAGATTGCAATCTACCGCTTCGTGGTCGGCGGATACGTGCGCAAGTTTGTGGAGTTGCGAATATCTTGCAGGGTTGAGAGATGTTGCATTGGCATCAGGAATCAATCGAGAGACTTCGTCGGCGTCATACAAGTTATCCTCCTCATATCATTGATTTCATCCGCTTCTATCACCACGTGTTCATCACCACCTGTCGCTTACTGAGAAGATCGGGCAACCCCGTATCATATGCTGATTCCAAGCATCGCGAACTGACCTTCAAGGTTGGAGATCATGCCTATCTTCGCGTCACTCCCCTCAAGGGAATGCAACGGTTTCACGTCAAAGGGAATCTTGCCCCCAAATATATTGGGCCCTTCAAAGTTCTCGCTCGTCGAGGTGAACTATCCTATCAACTGGAACTGCCTGCTGAGTTAGCGGATTTCCACGACGTGTTCCATATCTCTCTACTTCGACGATGCCTTCAAGTGTCCGACAAGCCCGAGACATTCAAGAACATCGATTATCGCACCCTCGACCTCAACACCGACTTAACCTATCGTGAAGTACCCCTTCAGATTCTGGAAGAAGTTGTTCGTCTCACCCGAAGAAGAAAGATTAAATTATGTAAAGTCCAGTGGACTAATCACTCCGAGGAGGAAGCCACTTGAGAACGAGAAGATCAACTTCGGAAGGATTTCCCTGCACTCTTCAGTTCTTAGCCACCGAATCTTGAGGATGAGATTCATTTTAAGGGGGGAAGGTTTGTAACAACCCAACTTTTTTACTTTGGATTAAAATTTTGGAATGCAAAATTTAGGGCTAACAAAAACTTTTTATGTTTTCAAATTTTGCATGAATGAATTAATCTTGCTCTTTTTGGTGGAGTATGTGTGTAGGTTTGCTTGTGAAAATTCCCGTTTGTGTATAAAACCCTAAAACCCTTTCTACAAGTGACCCCTTTTTATTTCTGGTTTTATTTACATAAACCATGCCAAAACCCTTGGAGCATTTCACTCCTCCTTCCATTGACTTGTGTTCTTAAAATTTTCTTTCACTAAAACCCTAGGACTTGAAATTCTCCTATCACATGAGTGGATCTTATTAGATCATAATTTTACTCTTTCTATTTTTATCTTTTCCCTCTCTCTCTACTTAACCATTTACTATTTTGAAAATTTCCTTAGCCTTGTGTGATTGGCCTCATCCCAAAATTGTCTTTGACTTTCCCAAAGTCAAAGAAGGCCATTTATGCCATGATTATGAAATTGGGCATAAATTAAGAGATGATCAATTAGACCATGCCCTTACCCCTTTCATGTTTCTTCTTATTTCTTTTCCTCTTCCTCTTTTTCTTTCTCCAATATTTCTTTCCCTCTCTCTTGCACCTCACTCACTCTCTTTATCTTGCACATGTGTGCATGGATGCATGCCACGAAAGAGGTGAGGGAAGGGAGAGAAAAAGGATGGTCGGGCTGGTTGAGTGCATGCCACTCACGGGCATGTCACCAACCACATCGAGCCAAAGCTTGGCAGCACCCTGCCACCCTCTCTCACACGGGTGCCCTCTTCTGCCATCCCCTACCCTCTCCTCCATGCCATACTGATCATAGACCCCTCTCTCTCTCTTGTCCACATGCTCTTGGAGAACCACAAAATGCCAACATCTCTCTCTCTTTTCTGCTGCTCTTGCACACGGGTGCGGCCTCGCTCGACGGCTCCCTGAAGCTCTCCATCCCGTCCAGACACGCACACGAGCTCCATCTCTCTGAACCGCTCCGCAGAGCCCCAATGGGCGGCCAGCACGCCACACCGGTGTGACGCCCCGGAACCGGTACCATGAGGATCCCAGCGATCCCGCCGAAATCCGCACGATATCGATCTAGAGACGCCCCCCGGCACGACGTGCGCGACGAATCACACATGTAATGCCAGAGGAATTAACACGAGCGGTAACATTACAACAAGATTACACTAGATCCCACAAGAAACATATATTACAACAACGACTCCAACGAGTTAAGATACAAATATACAACTCAAGATCCAAATCATACAGAAGATCAAATACATCCGAGTACGGACAAGATACAAATTGTACTAAGAATCCTGAAGATAACCAGTGGCGTCCATAACCCTGCCCAGGCCAAGCCGAAAGGGTAACCTTGCTAACGTCCTCTTCATCAAACATAACTTCATACCTTCCGGGTTATGTCCCAAAGAAGCAGCAATAAGTACAAGACTTCAAGACGTATAAGCATTCGTCAACCAGTCGTCCTTTGTACTTGAGGCACGCAGGGGACTTAGAGGACGCAAGAGAAACATCATAGGCAATATGGTGGGGTTAAGCGGCAGCGCGCAAGCACTAAAAACCTATAGAGACACTCTACAACATCCGTCTAATCAGAGTAGATGAGAGAGTGCAAAAGCTAACCGTTCTATACTCTGCAAACATAACACAGCCGATGCGTTCCCCCCTGGCAAGGAAGTACTTGCAAGGGCACTCACACGGTTGACAAGTTTTACCCAGTTATTATTTAAGTTGTTCTATCTTACTATGCAAGTTATTAGTATTAAACTACAGGTGTAAGTTGTCTATGGTCGAGTCATACAGCTCCAAGTCGTCCATAACCGCGGACACGACTTATCGATAAGATTGTAACCCTGCAGGGGTGCCCAAATGTGCCCACACGCACGCTCAACCCAGTTACGACAGGTGGATATCACGACTCGCACTCTCCTTCACTACAACAATGTCCAGGAAGCCACCTAACTAAGTTAACCCGTATCGAAGTCCGGTCGTGCTCCGAAGCGGCCTTAGCTATTGCGACTGCATGCTAGGTGGACAGTGCCCAGCGGGATGACCACTTCGCAGTGGCACCGCAACCTACGAACGTGCAAGAGACAACGGGGTACAAGGCCCCAAAAGTAACATCGTATCATCTGACCACAAAGAAACAAGCTTGCACACCCGAGAGAAACAAAATGTTCAAACTATTGTGGCCACTGGACAAAGGTGTAGATTCTGGCAGTGGTCGAGGGGAGACCCGGTAAGCATACCCACATGTGGTTAGAGCGCTCAGTCTCGAAACAGATAACAAGAACTCGGGTCCTAAGTTATAAACAAACACAAGTGAGCCGTCATAAAACGATCAGCTAACCCACCGATGCCTCCGCTAAACAATTATCAACAACTAAAGTAACCATATTTCTTCCCAACATATAACCCGATAAGATAACAATAACGGTAACGAGATAAAACAGAACTAGCATGCATTACGACTCGCAAGGCAGACCCGATAACCAAACAATAGCTATAGGAGGTGTTGGTGGAAATATAGGCTGCTTGAGGTAACAAGTGGATAGGACACGTGACAAGAACACAACTCAAGGCTAGCATAAGGGAGAAAGCAAAATAAAATAGGTGAGCGACTCCTGCAGAGACAGGAGTTTAGGAAATGCTTGCTTGTTAAAACTTGCCGAGGGACATCCGGAGAACTTGTCGTATCTCACCACACCACTTCGCGATCCTATCCGGGAAGAAGGAAATGCTGGACAAACAACGTATGCAAGTCTTACTACTACGGATAAAGAAGATCCAGCATGATCAAAATGATATGCATGACATGACAGCGATGGTGCAATGCAACTTATCCATATTAAGCGGGATCGGAACCCCGGACAAGCAAATTAGGTTGGAGTTGCATTTCTACCGACAAAATTAAGTGTTGATTAGCATGGCATAACATGGCAGGGGTGCGCTACTTCAATATTAAACGGAGCGGGGAAAACCATAGTTGGAAATCCAAAATACTCCGCATATATGTGAGGTGGAATGCACAAACTATCACGGAAAGACATGATACGAGATGCAAACATACATATGGATGGCATATTCATGTTCAGCACATTTTTCTGATCAATTTTCATATATAAAACATTTCTATTTGATTTACCAATTAAAAGATATTAACAGATTGGTTTTATTATTATTTAAAATAGAAAACAGATTTATTTTATTGGGGTAAGGACCCGAAAACAAAATCCGGCCAGGGGAGGGACCCCGAGTTACTTTTGAAAAGCTGTAGAGGGTTATGCAAGATTTCATCGGGGCCAGGGACGGCGGGTTAAGAAAACAGAACATGTAAGGGGCTATCTGCAAAGAGCCAGATCTGGATCTGGGAGATGGGGTTCTCACCGGGATGGATCTAGCTGCAGACACAGATGTGTGGGCCGGGGGAAGCCAGCGTGGCGCTGACGAGGCGGACGATGTGACAACCATCTGCGTCTGTTGCTGCTGTTCGTTTACCTGATGGAATTGACAGAAGAAGGGAGACAGTGAGGCAAGACGGCGTGACTGAGGGCGGCAACGACCGATTGGTGGCACACCAGCGATGTAGGAGGAAGGGACAAGGGTGGAAACGAGCCGGTGCTCACCAGGGTTGGAATACGAAGCGGAGGAGTGCTCGGGGATGACGGGGACGAGACGTGGCAAAGATGATCTTGGCGGCGAACTCGGACAACACCGGTCGTCAGCATTAGGCGACACCAAAAAGCGAACAAACAGGACGGGGAAAAGGGAGAAAGGATGCACCATCTTACCAGGAAGGCGAGGAACACCTCGGCTGGTGCGGAGGAGGTTGGAGGTGGCCGGAAAAGGGGGTTTTTGTCGCCAGAGTCGAAGAGGAACGACAAACTTGACGATGATTCTGAGGACCTCCGACTCGACTAGGGGTACCAGAAGAACAAGGAGTTCGAGGATCACCCACCGGTGCCCTCGGAACAGCGAGGGGTGGCCTGCAGCGGTGGCACCATGGTGGTTGCTGCGGAAGTTTCTCCGGTGGTGGAAGACAGAGGGAAAGAAGGAGAGGAGGATGTCGGCACCAGGAGGGGAGGAAGAGGGGAGTTGGTGGCTAGGGTTTGGTGCTGGTGCGATGGTTGTGGTGGTGGAGGACCACGGACACGTTGCCTGCATGCTCTGGAGAAGACGATAACCAGTGTCGAGAGGAAAAAGAAGAGGGAGGTGGGTTGCTGATACGTCTCCAACGTACCTATAATTTCGGATGTTCCATGCTTGTTTTATGACAATACTTACATGTTTTGCTTGCACTTTATAATGTTTTTATGCATTTTCCGGAACTAACCTATTAACGAGATGCCGAAGGGCCATTGCTGTTTTTCGTTGTTTTTGGTTCCAGAAAGGCTGTTCGGGCAATATTCTCGGAATTCGACGAAATCAACGCCCAGAACCTTATTTTTCCCGGAACCTTCCAGAAAGTCAGAGGGGGACCAGAGGGGTGCCCTGGGGGCCCCACACGTGGTGGCGGCGCGGCCCAGGAGGGGGGCGCGCCACCCTAGTGTGAGGAGGCCCCGTGGCCCTTCCGACTCCGCCTCTTCGCCTATTTAAGCCGTCCTGACCTAAAACATCGATACGAATAGACGAAACTCCAGAAAGACTCCAGGGGCGCCGCCACCATCGCGAAACTCCAATTCGGGGGAAAGAAGTCTCTGTTCCGGCACCCTGCCGGGACGGGGAAGTGCCCTCAGAAGCCATCTCCATCGACGCCACCGCCTCCATCATGCTCCGTGAGTAGTTCCCCCATGGACTACGGGTTCTAGCTGTAGCTAGTTGGTATTCTCTCCCCCATGTACTTCAATACAATGATCTCATGAGCTGCCTTACATGATTGAGATTCATCTGATGTAATCGGTGTTGTGTTTGTTGGGATCCGATGGATTGTTACATTATGACTAGTCTATCTATAAAGTTTGTGAAGTTATTGTTGGTTGCAATCTTGTTGTGTTTAATGCTTGTCACTAGGGCCCGAGTGGCATGATCTTAGATTTAAGCTCTATAATTATTGCTTAGATTGTATCTACAAGTTGTATGCACATGTCTATGTCTGGAACCAAAGGCCCCAAAGTGACAGAAATTGGGACAAATGGAGGGGAAGGCTTAGATATGAGGATCACATGTTTTCACGGAGTGTTAATGCTTTGCTCCGGTGCTCTATTAAAAGGAGTACCTTAATTTCCAGTAGATTCCCTAGAGGCCCGGCTGCCACCGGCTGGTAGGACAAAAGATGTTGTACAAGTTTCTCATTGCGAGCACGTATGACTATATATGGGAAACATGCCTACATGATTAATAATCTTGATGTTCTGTCTTAATGCTATTTCAATCCTATCAATTGCCCAACTGTAATTTGTTCACCCAACACTTGTTATTGGAGAGTTACCACTAGTGTAGATAGCTGGGAACCCCGGTCCATCTCTCATCATCATATAATCATCCTACATGTCATTGGAAGTAGTATCAACTATTTTCTGGTGCCATTGCTCTCATATTACTGCTATTGCTACTCGTGTTACTCGTTATTACTTGCTCTCATATTACTCGTCGCTTTCACATCACCCCTGTTACTAGTGCTTTTCCGAGTGCGGCTGAATTGACAACTCGGTTGTTAAGGCTTATAAGTATTCTTTACCTCCCCTTGTGTCGAATCAATAAATTTGGGTTTTACTTCCCTCGAAGACTCGTTGCGATCCCCTATACTTGTGGGTTATCAAGACTATTTTCTGGCGCCATTGCCGGGGAGGCATAACTCTACTCATAAGTTCACCTGGGGAGTACACTCCACCTCTCTCTCTGTTTTATTTTATTTTGTTTTGCTTAGTTTACTTTTGTCTAGTTTATTTGTGCTTAGTTTATTTCTGTCTAGTATTATTTTGCCTAGTTTACTTTTGTCTAGTTTGTTTTTGTCTTGTTTTATTTTCCCTATATACCCGAAAATCCATAAAAATTTGAAAAACCTAAAAATTAAAAACTGATGTTATGGGAGAACCCTGATACGTCTCAAACGTATCTATAATTTCTTATGTTCCATGCTTGTTTTATGACAATACCTACATGTTTTGTTCACACTTTATATCGTTTTGATGCGTTTTCCGGAACTAACCTATTGACGAGATGCCGAAGGGCCAGTTCTGTTGTTTCTGCTGTTTTTGGTTTCAGAAATCCTAGTAAGGAAATATTCTCGGAATCGGCCGAAATCAACGCCCAGCATCTTAGAATTCCACGAAGCTTCCAGAACACCCGAGAGCCACCAGAGGAGAGCCACAGGGGGCCCACACATGGGGCTGGTGCGGCCAGGCTAGGGCCCGCGCCCTCCTATTGTGTGGCGGCTCCGTACCCCCTCCGACTCCGCCTCTTCGCCTATAAGAAGGTCCCTGACCTAAATCTTCGACACGGAAAAGCCACGGTACGAGAAACCTTCCAGAGCCGCCGCCATCGCGAAGCCAAGATCTGGGGGACAGGAGTCTCTGTTCCGGCACGCCGCCGGGACGGGGAAGTGCCCCGGAAGGCTCCTCCATCGACACCACCGCCATCTTCATCACCGCTGCTGTCTCGCATGAGGAGGGAGTAGTTCTCCCTCGAGGCTAAGGGCTGTACCGGTAGCTATGTGGTTAATCTCTCTCCTATGTACTTCAATACAATGATCTCATGAGCTGCCTTACATGATTGAGATTCATATGAGCTTTGTATCACTATTAGTCTATGTGCTACTCTTGTGATGTTATTAAAGTAGTCTATTCCTCCTTCACGGTGTAATGGTGACAGGTGTGTGCATCGTGTAGTACTTGGCGTAGGCTATGATCATAATCTCTTGCAGGTTGTGGAGTTAATTATTACTATGATAGTATTGATGTGATTTATTCCCCTTCATAGTGTAAAGGTGACGAGTGTGTATGCTATGTTAGTACTCGGTTTAAATTGCAAAGATCTATTATGCTCTAAAGGTTACTTAAATATGAATGCCGAATGTTGTGGAGCTTGTTAACTCCGGTATTGAGGTGCTCTTGTAGCCCTACACAACGAATGGTGTTCATTATCAAACAAGAGTATATGTAGCACAAAGGAAGAGAACTTATTTATTTATGTGATCAATGTTGAGAGTGTCCACTAGTGAAAGTATGATCCCTAGGCCTTGTTTCCAAATACTGCAATCATCGCTTGTTTTTTGTTTTACTGCATCTTTACTTCCTGCAATATTACTACCATCAAGCGCACGCCGACAAGCACTTTTCACGGCGCTCGTTACTACTTGCTCATATTCATTCATACCACTTGTATTTCACTATCTCTTCGCCGAACTAGTGCACCTATACATCCGACAAGTGTATTAGGTGTGTTGGGGACACAAGAGACTTCTTGTATCGTGATTGCGGGGGTTGCTTGAGAGGGATATCTTTGACCTCTTCCTCCCCGAGTTCGATAAACCTTGGGTGATCCACTTAAGGGAAACTTGCTCGCTGTTCTACAAACCTCTGCTCTTGGAGGCCCAACACTGTCTACAAGAATAGAAGCACCCGTAGACATCAAGCACTTTTCACGGCGCCGTTGCCGGGGAGGAAAGGTAAAAGACACTCATACTCCGGTCCCAGGTAACTAAGTACTTTTCTGTTGCCGTTGTGTGTGTGCTCGAAGCTATTTCCTTTAGATCCTGCAATTGCATCTTTTTGTTTCTTGTTTACACTAGTTAGGCCTAATGGAGAACAACACAATGAGAGATCTTTATGAACTTTATCTTGAATTAGGACATGATGTGTTTGAAGAGAGAATTAAAAAACCCATGGAACTTTATATGCATGCTAATGGGAATTTTATCGGTATGAATGCTTTGAACACTATTGTTGCTAATGCTATGGAAAATTCTAAGCTTGGGGAGGTCGGTTTTGATGAAAATGATCTCTTTAGTCCTCCGGGTATTGAGGAGAAAGTTTATGTTGATTATGATATGCCTCCCATATATGATGATTATAATGATAGTGGTCTTCTGGTGCCGCCTACTATGGAGGATAAAGTTTATTATGATTACAATATGCCTCCTATATTTGATGATGAGAACAATAATGATAGCTACTTTGTTGAATTTGCTCCCACTACAACTAATAAAATTGATTATGCTTATGTGGAGAGTAATAATTTTATGCATGTAGCTCATGATAAGAATGTTTCATGTGATATTTATATTGTGGATTTCATCAATGATGCTACTGAAAGTTATTATGAGAGAGGGAAACATGGTTATATGCATCTTAATAATATTAAGTTTCCCCTCTTTATGTTGAGAATTTTGAAGTTGCGCTTGTATTGCCTTCTTATGCTTGTCACTTTGTTCTTCATGAATTTATTTGTGTACACGATTCCTTTTCATAGGAAGTGGGTTAGACTTAAAAGTTTTTCTAATTTTCTTCTTGATGCTCTCTTTTTCTTCAATTCCTATTTCTTGCGCGAGCATCATTAAAATTGCTGAGCCCATCTTAATGGCTATAAAGAAAGAACTTCTTGGGAGATAACCCATGTGTTTATTTTGCTACTGTTTTGTTGTGTCTTGGAAGTTGTTACTACTGTAGCAACCTCTCCTTATCTTTATTTTACTGCATTGTTGTGCCAAGTAAAGTCTTTGATAGTAGGGTTGATACTAGATTTGGATTACTGCGCAGAAACAGATTTCTGTCTGTCACGAATTTGGGCAGGGTTCTCCGTAGGTAACTCAGAAAAATCTGCCAATTTACGTGCGTGATCCTCAGATATGTACGCAACTTTCATTCAATTTGAGCATTTTCATCTGAGCAAGTACAGTGCCTCTAAAAAATTCGTCTTTACGGATCGTTACGTTTTGACAGATTCCGCCTTTTATTTTGCATTGCCTCTTTTGCCGTGTTAGATGGATTTCTTTGTTCCATTGACTTCCGGTAGCTTTGTGCAATGTCCGAAGTGTTAAGAATGATTGTGTCACCT
>NC_061508.1:106720168-106805256 GCF_022539505.1 Lolium rigidum | reverse complement strand
CGAGCAAGTCTGGTGCCTTCTTGTACCCGTCTTTACGGATCGGCTCGTTTTGACAAACATTCTGCCTTTTACTCCCCGCATTGCCTCTTTCGCCGTGTTGGGTGGATTTCTTTGTTCCATTACCTTCCGGGTATGCTTTGAGCAAATGTCCAGAAGTGTTAAGAATGATTGTGTCACCTCTCGAACATGTGAATTTTTGATTATGCACTAACCCTCTAATGAGTTTGCTTCGAGTTTGGTGTGGAGTGAAGTTTTCAAGGGTCAAGAGAGGAGGATGATATACTATGATCAAGAAGAGTGAAGAGTCTAAGCTCGGGGATGCCCCCGTGGGTTCATCCCTGCATATTTCAAGAAGACCTCAAGCTATCTAAGCTTGGGATGCCCAAGGCATCCCCTTCTTCATCGACAACTGATCAGCTTCTTCTCTTGAAACTATATTTTTATTCGGTCACATCTCATGTATCTTTACTTGGAGCGTCTCAGGTGCTTTTATTTTTGCTTTGTTATTTTCATTCTCCGAATAAAATGCTTGTGTGGGAGAGAGACACGCCTCCTGCTGGTTCATATGAACACATGTGTTCTTAGCGTTAATGTTCATGGCGAAGGTTGAACACTGCTTTCGTTAATTGTTATATGGTTGGAAACCAACCTCATCAACATGTGAAATTTTTGATTATGCACTAACCCTCTAATGAGTTTGTTTCGAGTTTGGTGTGGAGGAAGTTTTCAAGGGTCAAGAGAGGAGGATGATATACTATGATCAAGAAGAGTGAAGAGTCTAAGCTTGGGGATGCCCCGTGGTTCATCCCTGCATATTTCAAGAAGACTCAAGCATCTAAGCTTGGGGATGCCCAAGGCATCCCCTTCTTCATCGACAACTTATCAGGTTTCCTCTCTTGAAACTATATTTTTATTCGGTCACATCTTATGTACTTCACTTGGAGCGTCTGTTTGTTTTTGTTTTGTTTGAATAAATTCATGCTTGTGTGGGAGAGAGACACGCTCCGCTGTTGCATATGAACACATGTGTTCTTAGTTCTATCTTTAATGTTCATGGCGGAGTTGAAAACCGCTTCGTTAATTGCTATTTGGTTGGAAACAGAAAATGCTTCATGTGGTAATTGGTATAATGTCTTGAATAATTTGATACTTGGCAATTGTTGTGCTCATATGGATCATGTTTAAGCTCTTGCATCATGTACTTTGCACCTATTAATGAAGAACTACATAGAGCTTGTTAAAATTTGGTTTGCATGATTGGTCTCTAGAGTCTAGATATTTTCTGGTTAAGGTGTTTGAACAACAAGGAAGACGATGTAAAGTCTTATAATGCTTACAATATGTTCATATGTGAGTCTTGCTGCACCGTTTTATACTTGAGTTTGCTTCAAACAACCTTGCTAGCCTAGCCTTGTATTGAGAGGAATTCTTCTCGTGCATCCAAATCCTTGAGCCAAAAACTATGCCATTTGTGTCCACCATACCTACCTACCACATGGTATTTCTCCGCCATTCCAAAGTATATTACTTGAGTGCTACCTTTAAAATTCTATTCTTTGCCTTTACAATACATAGCTCATGGGAAAATAGCCTTAAAAACTATTGTGGTGAAGAATATGTACTTATGTATCTTATTTCTTAATAAGTTGCTTGTTGAGTGGTAACCATGTTTCGGGGACGCCATCAACTTTTACCTTTGTTGAATATCATGTGAGTTGCTATGCATGTTCGTCTTGTCTGAAGTAAGGGCGATTTTCATGATCAAATGGTTTGAGTATGCATATTGTTAGAGAAGAACATTGGGCCGCTAACTAAAGTCATGATTCATGGTGGAAGTTTCAGTTTGTACAATAAATCCTCAATCTCTTATGAGAATATTATCTGTTGTTGAATGCTTAAGCATTAAAAGAGGAGTCCATTATCTGTTGTCTATGTTGTCCCGGTATGGATGTCTAAGTTGAGAATAATCAAAAGCGAGAAATCCAATGCGAACTTTCTCCTTAGACCTCCGTACAGTGCGGCATAGAGGTACCCCTTTGTGACACTTGGTTGAAACATATGCTATGCAATGATAATCCGTGTTAATCCAAGCTAATTAGGACAAGGTGCGAGCACTATTAGTATTCTATGCATGAGGCTTGCAACTTATAGGATATCTTATACATAACATATATGATTTATCACTACCGTTGACAAAATTGTTTCTATGTTTTCAAAATGAAAAGCTCTAGCACAAAAATAGTAATCCATGCTTCCCTCTGTGAAGGGCCATTCTTCTACTTTATTGTTGAGTCAGTTTACCTATTCCTTCTATCTTAGAAGAAAACACTTCTGTCAACTGTGCATTGATTCTTACATGTTTACCTATTGCACTTGTTATATTGCTTTGTGTTGACAATTATCCATGAGATAAACATGTTGAAGTGGAAAGCAACCGCTAAAACTTATATCTTCCTTTGTGTTGTTTCAAAGCTTTCTACTAAGAATTTATTGCTTATGAGTTAACTGTTATCAAGTCTTATTGATGCTTGTCTTGAAAGTATTATTCATAAAAAGTCTTTGCTATATGATTCATTTGTTTACTCATTGTCTTTACCATTTCTTTGAATCACTTCATTCATCTCATATGCTTTACAATAATGTTGATCAAGATTATGTTGGTAGCATGTCACTTAAGAAATTATTCTTGTTATTGTTTACCTACTCGAGGGCGAGTAGGAACTAAGCTTGGGGATGCTTGATACGTCTCAAACGTATCTATAATTTCTTATGTTCCATGCTTGTTTTATGACAATACCTACATGTTTTGTTCACACTTTATATCGTTTTGATGCGTTTTCCGGAACTAACCTATTGACGAGATGCCGAAGGGCCAGCTTGTCTGTTTTCTGCTGTTTTTGGTTTCAGAAATCCTAGTAAGGAAATATTCTCGGAATCGGACGAAATCAACGCCCAGCATCTTAGAATTCCACGAAGCTTCCAGAACACCCGAGAGCCACCAGAGGAGAGCCACAGGGGGCCCACACATGGGGCTGGCGCGGCCATGCTAGGGCCCGCGCCCCCCTATTGTGTGGCGGCTCCGTACCTCCTCCGACTCCGCCTCTTCGCCTATAAGAAGGTCCCTGACCTAAATCTTCGACACGGAAAAGCCACGGTACGAGAAACCTTCCAGAGCCGCCGCCATCGCGAAGCCAAGATCCGGGGACAGAGTCTCTGTTCCCGGCACGCCGCCGGGACGGGGAAGTGCCCCCGGAAGGCTCCTCCATCGACACCACCGCCATCTTCATCACCGCTGTTGTCTCGCATGAGGAGGGAGTAGTTCTCCCTCGAGGCTAAGGGCTGTACCGGTAGCTATGTGGTTAATCTCTATCCTATGTACTTCAATACAATGATCTCATGAGCTGCCTTACATGATTGAGATTCATATGAGCTTTGTATCACTATTAGTCTATGTGCTACTCTTGTGATGTTATTAAAGTAGTCTATTCCTCCTTCACGGTGTAATGGTGACAGTGTGTGCATCGTGTAGTACTTGGCGTAGGCTATGATCATAATCTCTTGTAGGTTGTGGAGTTAATTATTACTATGATAGTATTGATGTGATTTATTCCCCCTTCATAGTGTAAAGGTGACAGTGTGTATGCTATGTTACTACTCGGTTTAAATTGCAAAGATCTATTATGCTCTAAAGGTTACTTAAATATGAATGCCGAATGTTGTGGAGCTTGTTAACTCCGGCATTGAGGTGCTCTTGTAGCCCTACACAACGAATGTTGTTCATTATCAAACAAGAGTATATGTAGCACAAAGGAAGAGAACTTATTTATTTATGTGATCAATGTTGAGAGTGTCCACTAGTGAAAGTATGATCCCTAGGCCTTGTTTCCAAATACCGCAATCATCGCTTGTTTACTCGTTTTATCGCATCTTTACTTCCTGCAATATTACTACCATCAACTGCACGCCAACAAGCACTTTTCTGGTGCCGTTACTACTGCTCATATTCATTCATACCACTTCTATTTCACTATCTCTTCGCCGAACTAGTGCACCTATACATCTGAAAAGTGTATTAGGTGTGTTGGGGACACAAGAGACTTCTTGTATCGTGATTGCAGGGTTGCTTGAGAGGGATATCTTTGACCTCTTCCTCCCTGAGTTCGATAAACCTTGGGTGATCCACTTAAGGGAAACTTGCTGCTGTTCTACAAACCTTTGCTCTTGGAGGCCCAACACTGTCTACAAGAATAGAAGCACCCGTAGACATCAAACCCACAACCTATTTGGAGCTTATTGAATTATATAATAATTATAGAGAATCAAGAACGGGAAAAGTTATGAGTGCTGTGATAGAAAAACTGAATACAACTGCTAAAATCTTGCTTAGACGCCATGATATAAACTGTTGCTCTAAAGAGGATACTAAACATCTTAAATTTCAATGTGGCTTTAGTGAAGAAGTTTTAATTAACTATAATTGGAATAACCATATTCATCTTGGGTTCGAAGAGGTAGAACAATTTGTCTTATTTATGGGAGCTTCTGAGATCGAATCCTTCATATCTAAAAATTATGAAACTTGTGTTGTTTGTAAGGACCTTAAAGATTATGTCTCTTCTATCCTTAATTTTTGCATAGAAAGTTATAGTGATAATCCTTATATCATTGATTATAAAGAGAGACTCATTAATGCACAATAATGCACTCACAATTTGCAGGAACCAGTGGAAGAAGAAATTGATGAACCTGAAAGCTCATTGGATGAAAAAGAGGAGGAAATTGATGAACTCGAAAGCTCATTGGATGAAAAAGAAGAGGAGAGTGATGAACAAAAGGAGGAAGAATGGATTAGCTACCCATGCCAACCTTCTAATGAGAGTAACTCTTTATCTCTTACACTATTTGATTGTCCTCCATGCTTACCAAAGGAGGTTGAATGTTATGTTCCTGTGGATTCTCTTGAAATATTCCCTATGAGAAAAACTTGTGAGAATAATTATGCTACTGTTATCTATGATAATCCATGCTATTTTGATAAATCTTATGATAATGCTTTGTTTATGCCTGATGTCGAAATGCATGGTACAAAAGAGTTTTGCGTAGCAAATGTTTATGATAAATCTCTAGATGATGGTCCTATGTTACTTGATAATATTAATTGTACTACTAATGAAAATGGGATTGGAGAGTTCTTGACTTTATCTACGAGTCCCATATCTTTTGAGATTGATCAATCATCTTGTTATATTATTGATAAAAGTGGATTTGAAAGTTTTAGTCCCATTATTTTTGAGCTTGATAAAAATTATGTGTTTATGGATCATGGAAAGTATGCTACATGTGATAGTTATATTGTTGAGTTTGTTCATGATGCTACTGGAAATTATTATGAGAGAGGAAAATATGGTTGTAGAAATTTGCATGGTACTAAAACACCTCTCTATATGCTTAAAATTTTGAAGTTACTCTTGTTTTATCTTCCAATGCTTGTCACTTTGTTCTTCATGAATATATTTGTGTACAAGATTCCTATGCATAGGAAGTGGGTTAGACTTAAATGTGTTTTGAACTTGCTTTTTGATGCTCTCTTTTGCTTCAACTCTCATCCTTATGTGAGCATCATTAAAATTGCTGAGCCCATCTTAATGGCTATAAAGAAAGCACTTCTTGGGAGATAACCCATGTCTTTATTTTGCTACTATTTTGTTGTGTCTTAGAAGTTGTTACTACTGTAGCAACCTCTCCTTATCTTTATTTTATTGCAATGTTGTGCCAAGTGAAGTCTCTAATAAAAGGTTGATGCTAGATTTGGATTTCTGCGCAGAAACAGATTTCTTGCTGTCACGAATGGTTCTCTGTAGGTAACTCGGAAAAATCTGCCAATTTACGTGCATGTTCCTCAGATATGTACGCAACTTTCATTAGTTTTGAGTTTTCTGATTTGAGCAACGGAAGTACGTCTTTAAAATTCGTGTTTACTGGCTGTTCTGTTTTGACAGATTCTGTCTCTGTTTTTTGCATTGTCTCTTGTGGACTTTAAGCAAGGCTTTCTAGACGTGGAGAGCAGTAGCTAATGTTTTATTGAGTTCTTGCAATGTGTCACTACAGGACCAAAGTGGATTAAAGTTTTTTGAGTACTAACCCCTCTAATGAAGTTTATGAGAAGTTTGGTGTGAAGGAAGTTTTCAAGGGTCAAGAGAGGAGGATGATATATGATCAAGAAGAGTGAAAAGTCTAAGCTTGGGGATGCCCCCGTAGTTCATCCCTGCATATTTCAAGAAGACTCAAGCGTCTAACCTTGGGGATGCCCAAGGCATCCCCTTCTTCGTCAACTTATCAGGTTTCTTCTATTGAAACTATATTTTTATTCGGTCACATCATATGTGCTTTACTTGGAGCGTCTGTGTGCTTTTATTTTCGTTTTGTTATTTTCATTCTCTGAATAAATGCTTGTGTGGGAGAGAGACACGCTCCGCTGGTTCATATGAACACATGTGTTCTTAGCTTTTAATGTTCATGGCGAAGGTTGAAACTTCTTCGTTCATTGTTATATGGTTGGAAACGTAAAATGCCGCATGTGGTAATTGGTATAATGTCTTGAATAATTTGATACTTGGCAATTGTTGTGCTCATATAGATCATGTTTAAGCTCTTGCATCATGTACTTTGCACCTATTAATGAAGAACTACATAGAGCTTGTTAAAATTTGGTTTGCATGATTGGTCTCTAGAGTCTAGATATTTTCTGGTTAAGGTGTTTGAACAACAAGGAAGATGATGTAAAGTCTTATAATGCTTATAATATGTTCATATGTGAGTCTTGCTGCACCGTTTTATACTTGAGTTTGCTTCAAACAACCTTGCTAGCCTAGCCTTGTATTGAGAGGAATTCTTCTCGCGCATCCAAATCCTTGAGCCAAAAACTATGCCATTTGTGTCCACCATACCTACCTACCACATGGTATTTCTCTGCCATTCCAAGCAAATACTTCATGTGCTACCTTTAAACAATTCAAAAGCTATTATCTCTTATTTGTTTCAATGTTTTATAGCTCATGAGGAAGTATGTGGTGTTTATCTTTCGATCTTGTCATTTACTTCGGACAGACTTTCACCAATGGACCAGTGGCTTCATCCGCTTATCCAATAATTTTGCAAAAAGAGCTAGCGCGGGGTTCCCAGCCCCCAATTAATCAACTTTCATTAATAATTATCTTCACATGTTTTGCTCCGATTCATCAATAAGCAACTTAATTTTGCAAATAGACACTCCTTCATGGTATGTGAATGCTGGAAGGCACCCGAGGATTCGGTTAGCCATGGCTTGTGAAAGCAAAAGGTTGGGAGGAGTGTCATCCATAAATATTGAAACTAAAATACATGTGTTAACAAAAGAGAAGAGAGATGATCTACCTTGCTGGTAGAGATAACGTCTTTCATGGGAGCCGCTCTTGAAAGTCTGGTTGATGAGGTAGTTAGAGTGCCCACTATCATTCGTTGACAACAACAAACACCTCTCAAAATTTTACTTTTATGCTCTCTATATGATTTCAAAACTTAAAAGGCTCTAGCACATGATTTAATCCTCGCTTCCTCTCGCGAAGGGCCATTCTTTTACTTTATGTTGAGTCAGTTTACCTACTTCCTTCCATCTTAGAAGCAAACACTTGTGTTAACTCGTGCATTGATTCTTACATACTTGCATATTTGGATTCATCATATTACTTTGTGTTGACAATTATCCATGAGATATGCATGTTGAAAGTTGAAAGCAACTCGCTGAAACTTAAATCTTCCTCTCGTGTTGCTTCAATGCCTTTACTTTGAATTTATTGCTTTATGAGTTAACTCTTATGCAAGACTTTTGATGCTTGTCTTGAAAGTACTATTCATGAAAAGTTTTGCTATATGTTATCTATTTGTTAGCAACTATAGATCATTGCCTTGAGTCACTGCATTCATCTCATATGCTTTATAATAGGATGATCAAGATTATGTAAGTAGCATGTGACTACAGAAATTACTCTTTTTATCGTTTACCTACTCGAGGGCGAGCAGGAACTAAGCTTGGGGATGCTGATACGTCTCCAACGTACCTATAATTTCTGATTTTCCATGCTTGTTTTATGACAATACTTACATGTTTTGCTTGCACTTTATAATGTTTTTATGCATTTTCCGGAACTAACCTATTAACGAGATGCTCGAAGGGCCGCTTGTTGTTTTCTCGTTGTTTTTGGTTCCAGAAAGGCTGTTCGGGCAATATTCTCGGAATTCGACGAAATCAACGCCCAGAACCTTATTTTCCCCGGAACCTTCCAGAAAGTCAGAGGGGGACCAGAGGGTGCCCTGGGGGCCCCACACGTGGTGGCGGCGCGGCCTAGGAGGGGGGCGCGCCACCCTAGGGTGAGGAGGCCCCGTGGCCCTTCCGACTCGGCCTCTTCGCCTATTTAAGCCGTCCTGACCTAAAACATCGATACGAATAGACGAAACTCCAGAAAGACTCCAGGGGCGCCGCCACCATCGCGAAACTCCAAGTCGGGGGACAGAAGTCTCTGTTCCGGCACCCTGCCGGGACGGAGAAGTGCCCCCGAAAGCCATCTCCATCGACGCCACCGCCTCCATCATGCTCCGTGAGTAGTTCCCCCATGGACTACGGGTTCTAGCTGTAGCTAGTTGGTATTCTCTCCCCCATGTACTTCAATACAATGATCTCATGAGTTGCCTTACATGATTGAGATTCATCTGATGTAATCGGTGTTGTGTTTGTTGGGATCCGATGGATTGTTACATTATGATTAGTCTATCTATAAAGTTTGTGAAGTTATTGTTGCTGCAATCTTGTTGTGTTTAATGCTTGTCACTAGGGCCCGAGTGGCATGATCTCAGATTTAAGCTCTATAATTATTGCTTAGATTGTATCTACAAGTTGTATGCACATGTCTATGTCTGGAACCAAAGGCCCCAAAGTGACAGAAATTGGGACAACTGGAGGGGAAGGCTTAGATATGAGGATCACATGTTTTCACGGAGTGTTAATGCTTTGCTCCGGTGCTCTATTAAAAGGAGTACCTTAATTTCCAAGTAGATTCCCTAGAGGCCCGGCTGCCACCGGCTGGTAGGACAAAAGATGTTGTACAAGTTTCTCATTGCGAGCACGTATGACTATATATGGGAAACATGCCTACATGATTAATAATCTTGATGTTCTGTCTTAATGCTATTTCAATCCTATCAATTGCCCAACTGTAATTTGTTCACCCAACACTTGTTATTGGAGAGTTACCACTAGTGTAGATAGCTGGGAACCCCGGTCCATCTCTCATCATCATATACTCGTCCTACATGTCATTGGAAGTAGTATCAACTATTTTCTGGTGCCATTGCTCTCATATTACTGCTATCGCTACCGTGTTACTCGTTATTACTCGCTCTCATATTACTGTCTGCTTTCACATCACCCCTATTACTAGTGCTTTTCCAGGTGCAGCTGAATTGACAACTCAGTTGTTAAGGCTTATAAGTATTCTTTACCTCCCCTTGTGTCGAATCAATAAATTTGGGTTTTACTTCCCTCGAAGACTGTTGCGATCCCCTATACTTGTGGGTTATCAGTTGCACGGGCTGAGAGAAAAAGAGGGGGTGGATTGGGCTGCATGGAAGAAAAGAAAAACCAAGGGGAGATAGATGAGGCCCAGGGAGGTTAGTTGTTTAGGTTTTCTTTTAAAATCCATTTTTCTTTATTTATTTGAAAACTGGTTTGAAGGAAGATTTAAATTTTCAAAACAACTTTGAATTCAAATAGAGATGAGACGGAGAGAAAAATTGAATTAATAGTTTTATTTATGACTTGGGTTTTAAAGTTTGTTTTAAAAGAAAAGATAAAGAGGAAGGGTTTATTATAAAAACCATAAGAGAGGGAAAATATAATAATTAGAGTTTATAAAAATATTTTTTATCTTGTAAAAAAACATGGATGCTATGATGCATATTCCATGATGATGCATAAAAGAAAAGGCACAAAAAAATCTAATAGGCGTACTACCTGGGGCCGTTACAGCCGGCCACGTCCACGCCACCGACCCCACGCATGTCCCTCTATACCAAAAACGGCCGGGCTTTGGAGGAGAAGGGCGCGTGCATCTCTCTCACTCACAAGCTGCTGCTCCCCTTCCCTCCACTGTGCGCACGCGACCAAACCCACCGCTGGCATTTAGTCGAACGCCTGGCGGTGACGACGGGACCCGACCCTGCACGCCAGCTCCGTCGCGTTTCTGACGTGCACGTCCCTCCAAAAACCTACGCCACGGCCAGAACACACTGCACCACCGTCCCTCGACACCAATCCGTTGATGCCGCCCCTTTCCTTGCCGTGCGCGGAGCGGGTGCACCATGCACCCGCGCGTCGAAGATAAAAGGGGCACTCACCCCTTCTCTCTTTTTACCTTCGCCACCACATTTCCCCTCCTCCACAAACTCACCTCCAGAGAGGAGAGGAGCTCCTCTCCTCCCTACTGCGGGTGCTCGAGCTCGACGTCGCATGGGTCCGGTGATGGTTTCATCGCCAGACGCCACCGTCTTCTCTCTCTTGTTTCCCCTGGAAGCTCCATCCTCCCCTCGTTCTAACCCGCCCCTTTTCTATCTCCAGGGTTGCTCGTAGACGTCGAGAGAGCGAACAACGTTTTCTGCCCGTCGTCGTCGACCGTCGTCAACAGTTGTTGTTTCTCCCGCCTCGACCACCACTCGGTAGCCTCGGCTCCGCTGTTTCCAACGCGCCCATCCTCGCCAATTTCTGTTGACCGTGGTGAGCACCCGAGGCTTCTGCTTCTTCTAGGGTTTGCCTGCAGGTTTTGTCTGCGTAGTGAGGTTGAAGACACGGCGAGCGCCGTTGGATTCGAATCCAAGGGATGCATGCATCAGTGCCCCTGGCCCTCGCGCCAGCGTGGCGTCCACGGCGGCGAGATCAGGCCCGTGGATGCGGGTGGGCTGCCCAGCAGCTGTTCCAAGCCGGATCTGGGCCTCGCCGCCGATCCCGACCCGTTTAGATTTAGTTTATAAATCTGAAATTTCTCTAGTAAATAGAGCGATAGCTTTTCTAATTCCAAAAATTCCGCGATGAACCAAATTGGGTGATTCAAATTTCCAGATGCTCGTGAACTAAATCTGAACCACAAACAATTGCATGCATGTGATGTTTGGTTGTATATCTTTGTAGAAAAATCATGTTCTAGAATGTAGCAGTATAAGTGTTTAGTTTTGTGTGAGAGTTGTAATGATCCTATCTGCATGAGGTCAATTTTTTGTGTTGTAGATGTAAATGGCCATCTTTTGGCACTGATCTCATATGCAGAAGCTTCCTGGATTTTGTTTGGTTAGCAAATTAAACTTGGTCTAGAGAGGTATTCAGTGATTTTTAAATTGAAAACTACAATGAATTTTGAAGAAAAACCAAGTGCTAATGGTAGATATAATGTTAGGGTATTTCTGCGCCAAAGGAATAATTTTCAGAGTGGTATTTTATGCCTGGGGAATTTATTACTGAAACAGGGCATCTTTTCAGTATCTGATTTTTGTAATTCTTTTACAAATCAGAAAATACCAAACCAGTGGGGTTAGATCAAACTTAGAATTAGCTATCCATGGGTATGCTTGGTTTTGGTTGGTTGTGCTCTGATACTGGTAGGCTTAGTTATAGATTGTCTCTTGTTTCTGTCTTATTTAAATTTTATAAATTATTTAAAAATTTATTTGCAAGTGATTCTTGTTCAAGTTTGTTCTAAATGTTGTTAGCTTTCAGTAGGTATGCGGAATGTATTAAATGGTTCCTAAGTCATTTCTGGATTTGTAAAAATCATAACTTTTGTTTTAAAAACCCTAAATTAGTGAAACCACTTTCAGTAGGTTGTGTTTGTGAACCTTTACATACTGTGGTTTTACCAAATTTTTGTGTGAATTATTCTGGAATGGTTTGTTGATTTGGTGTGTTGCTTGTTTCTTTTTATTTTGCGACGCTAGATTCGAACGCCGCCGGAATCAGAGGAGGAGGTGAATTTGGAGGATTTGAGGAAGAAGGCCAGGGACACTTTGCTGATCAAGGCAAGCCACCTCTTGATGCATACCTTGTCCTAAATATCTTGCTCTTGCATTATTACAAGTTTTTATCAATTGCATGGTTTTTATTTTATTTATGTGAGTGGTTCCGCCACTCGAAGTTTTATTATTCCACCCTTACGGGTGCAGCCCTCGTGATTCCTACTGATCCGACACTTGCTAGAGATATGGTGCTTAACGCCTTATCATCCTTGTCGCCGCTTTTCAAAGAGAAGTCGGACTATAGGTCGGGAGCCCTCTTTAAAAGGGTTTTGTGAAAACGTTTTCAAAGAAAGAAATTTCTTCGAAAACATTGGAATGGGGCAACCCTGCCCAGGTGTGAGCTTATGAAAACGAAAAGTTTTTGGGAAGAAAGATGCTGGAGGAAAGTGGAGGAAATTGTTTTAGAAAAACTTTGGTGACTGAGTACCTAACCGGACCTAGCCAGTACAACCACATTACCCTTTAGTGGGACGGGGCGCAGCGTAGTAGTTTGTCTCGCCTTAGTTTGGGTCCTGCAAGTGTAAAGGGTAGTCCTATCATGGACACCTATCGACCGTGGCCTTACCAACGAACTGGGGACGCCTTTCCATTGTGTATCGATGGCAGGGGTACAACCTATGAGATCCCATTGAAATATGCCCCGCACTTGGTCTCGGTATTCCGGAGGGTCGAGTTAGCTGGGGACTTTGCTACTCCTGGACAGCCCTCGGACTCTAGTGTTGGGAGGTACAACTCTAGGCGGCATGTCTTAGGCTAAGGCGAGCAAGCGAAAAACTGCGATCATGTACTTGTCGTGGCATATGTTGTTATGCAGGGTTGATGCCCACACGGTAAGTATTCAGATCTTATGGGGAAAGTGTACAACCTCTGCAGAGTGTAAATATATTCGAATAACCGTGTTCGCGGTTATGGACGTGGGAAAGGCTGCTGCTTGGCATTGAAGGAGTTTTGTTTTACAAAAAGTGTTTTTTTTCAAAAAAGGTTTTGGAAATGTACCTGGGAGGTACGGAAAATATCAGTGGGACTGATGGAGATGTACCTGGGAGGTACGGAGGAAAGTTAAAGCTGTTTTGGTCACTCCGATGGCCGGAAATGAAAATGGGTCTTCCTTACCTATTAGTCTTCAAATGAACTTGTTTTCAAAAAGTTTTTCAACAAAGATATAGAGATGTCATACTCTCGAGAGGAACCACCTCTCGCTCCTTGTCGCCCTAGTTTAGTGCATGTTCCTTGCTTCTGCGATATTGCATATCCTTTATTTCTCTCTTAGGTGGTTTGCGAGTACATTCAAACGTACTCATTGGCATTGTTGTCCTGGCTATTTACTTGGCCAGACTTTGAAGAGGAGTACTACGAAGAAGAAGAATACGACGCCGAAGACGCGAACTAGGACGCTCTCCCAGTCAGCCGCCTGTAGGGTAAAGGCCTGACACGGGTTCCACCGCTGTTGAAGTCAAGTTGTTATTCCGTTGCTGTTGTTTGAACTACGGCCTTGATGGCCTATGATGTAAGACTTCCGTAATATCTTTAATTCGGTACTGTAATGGATGATGTAATCTGGTATCAGTTCGGTTATGTATTCACGATGGAATGATCTTGGGATCGTGAAATTGTATGCATAACAGGAGTTTCAGACTGGTAAGTCCGGGGATCCACATAGCTATTCTCAACATTTTCAAATCTACCTTTCAATAGAATCTCATTTCAAAATTTGCCATAGCCATAGAAGTGATCCTAATCCTATTTCTTGATCCATACTTATATAGTAACCTTTGTGCACCAACTATACCTCTATATTGACACCTAATAATGCTTATGCATTATTGCATGTGATCATGCTCACAACTCCCTCTTCTATCTATCTATCTATATTTTTACCATGTATTAGAGAGAGTTCCAAACAACCATTTCATACCAAGTTCAAATCTTTAATGTCAAACCTTGGATAACAAGTTGCACCTCTCTGAGCTATCTAGCAAGATCCACACTTCACCAAACCATGATTTGAGAAAATACTAACATGGTCATATTGACCAATTAGTTTCCAACCTCATCTCTACTTTCTCAAAACTTTCTCAAATCCGACCTTGACCTCTCACTCATCTATTCTTTATCACCATCACCTAGCCTTCATAATATGACATTAGGACTTTGCCCACATTTTTGCATGGCACAAGGGTGTACCGTGGCTTGCATAGACACTTGAGTGCCATGTATCTCTCCCTTTCTCTCTCACATTGTTAACTTGTGCTTGACAATAATTGAGCCGGCCATGTTGTGTGCATGTCAACTTTGGCCATAAATCCCTTCTCTCTCTACTTTACTCCACCTTGGGAGGCCTCTCTTTCTTTGTCCCTTCCCAATGCCACAACTTGGGTCAAATCCTTCTCCCAGAAGCCAGCCACCCACCTTATCCAATCAAATAAGGGGCTGCCACCCCACCATCCCTCTATAAATGGGCCTTGGCTGGCCACTCCACCTCCCTTTGCTCTCATTTTTCACTCTCCACTCATTCCTCCACTCTCTCACAACCTTCTTCTACACTCCACCCACGAAATGCTGCTCCTCCTAGGCTCCATGGCCGAGCCATGGCCATGGAAAACAGCCAAGATGCTGCTCCCCTCCTCCCTCAAGCTCCTCCTCTCCCCGGGTCACCATGAGAGCATCCCTCTCTCTCTTTTCCCCAGTCCTAGATGGTTTCCTCTCCCCTTCTCTTTTCCTCTCTTGCTAAGATTTGATCTTGGTGCAGTTCCATGTTGAACCAAGCATGAAGGAGCTTGAACCATCCTCAGATCTAGATCCCTTGACCAAAGTTCGTCCAAAACCATTTAGTAATTTCTTCAATCTTGCTGTTTCAGATTTTGTACGAACTTGTAAAATCCGCCAAAACTCGTGTATAGCTGCGAATCGAGTGATTCAAAGTTCCACGGGTAGCCAAAGAAAAGATCTACAACTTAGCACCGGTCTCATCCTCAAATTAGTTATAGATTTTCCTGGTAAATAAAGTTCTGAAAATATGCAGAATCACTGTTTGTTAGAACTAAATCTTTCTACAAAATCTTTTTGGGCAAACTCAACTGTGGGTGAAAGCCCTCTGCAATAGCTTCATTTTTCCATAGGTGCGACTTCAAATGCCCCCATAAAATTGAAATGGTATACATATCAAGTTTTGGTCAGATCTTACTTTGTTTATTTACACCAGGAGCTTGGATACGAACTTTTGAATGCAACCAATTGAGTTAGAACCAGCTTTTCAATACCTTTCAGATGCAACTGACCTCATATTTTTAGGATTTTTCTACGACTTTTCTCATACAGATCTTGTTTTGTGTATAGTCAGATTCAAGTGAATTCCTAAAATGCTAGGATTAACCTTTTTAAGTGAATCCAATTTGTGTTTTAGTACTAGCCATCTAGGAAAAATATTGTGAGTCTCTGTTCATGCATATTTGTTACTGTTAGTAATATGTGTGTGTTACATGAGTTGTTGAACCAAAACTTTTTGTTTACTTTAAAACCTCTGACTACCTCTATTCATTAAAAATGGTTAACCTGTGTTTTATTCTTGCAAAACAAAACCTCTGCAACTTTACCTTAGTTCTATTGTTTTGCTTAATATTTAAATTGGTATGGCATATTGTTTACTCCCTTTTATTGGGTAGTGTTTTATAAGCAAATTAAAATAGGAAATTGATTTCCTGCTTTTCCAAAAATGTTTGAAAATAAAATATAAATGTTTTTGATGCCAAACTAATGCATTTGTCCTCTTTATGATGTTATCTACCAGGGGATGTTTATTTTATGCCATGGTGATAACCGAGAGAGGCAATTGCTAAGTTTTGATGCTCTCATGCCTTTACTAGGTAAATAAATAGGGTTTTCTTAAAATAGAAATTATAAAGTTGTTTTGTAGTATCTATAAGTCCTTAATTAGTATCTTAGCCCTTATTAGAGTGGTTAGCTAGTGTTTGTTGATTGTTGAATGTTGTTTTGTTGGTACAATGTGTTGATTGTGTTCCTTTTATATTTTCCGGCGATAGATGCGAGCAATTCCGGAGAACAAGAAGAAGTGGATTGGATGAGGATTTTATTTATATAGTTGGAATTCTTATTTGATGGAATTGAAGAAGTCCGGGGACAAATAAGCCAACCAAGGCAAGCCATCTCTTGATCTCTGAATGTTGAATCACATATTGTGGTTACTTTGTGGTTATTCTTGTCTCTTGATCTAATTTGTGTTGCATCTACTTATGTTGATGAAGCATGCTCACCGTGAGCATGTTGATTCTCTTTGACACCTCACCTACAATCCCCTTTGGGGAAATGGTGGTCATCACCATGATCTTGGTGTACCCTCTAAATGTGATGGGTATGCCCTCTTACCTCGAGTGTGTTGACCTCTTGACACCCTTTTTGCACCCCATCACGCCCTTCTCGTATCTTCTACCTATAATGATGCTATGTATACTTACTCGCAAGTACGTTGGACCCCTTGTTGATGTTATGCATACTCACTCTCGAGTATGTTGAACCCCTTGTTGATCTTATGCATGCTTACCTTGAGCATGTATGCCCCCTTGACCATCTATATTATCATCTTCTTAGTGGTATGATGATTAACATCATGACTCTTGTTGAATCATCCCACGTATGTTGTCCCTATGCATGATTATTCTAAGTATGCATGATCCCCTTGACACCTCAATTATCACCTCCTTAGTGGTATGATGGCTAGCATCATGCCATTGATGTATCTTAGCTCTTACATAAAACTATAGGTTGGGAACCCCTCGGAAAATACCTTGTTGAAAGAATTTTCAAAACATTGGGTGAGTTGGTTTTACCCAAGTGTATGATTATGAAAGGAAAGGATTTTGGCGAAGATGGTTGGAAAGAGAAAACTTGTTTTCAAAAACTTTGGTGTCTAAGTATTCACACATGCCAATTAACTAGCGCAACCACATTACCCCAACATGGGCACGGGGCTTAGCCCGTAGTTTGTTGAAGCAGGCGTGGGACACCTCACAACTTTCTATGGGGGTGGATATGGCCCCTGAAGCCGGGTTGCGCTCTGGAGGAGGCAATACACTGTAGTTTCCTATAGCCGGACGATTACTGAGGGTCTTCTGCCATGGCGCCAGAGATACGCTCAAATAAGGAGGTATGCTGCCGGGGTGCCGGGAAGGTTAAGCCCACAGGGAAAGACCCATGCCAAGAGAAAGGTTATGTCCGAGTTTCTGTCATGGCATAGTTGATATGCAGGGAAGATGCCCACATGATAGACTCGCGGATCTTGTGGGGAAAGTGTGCAAACTCTGCAGAGTCAAATCTATTCGAATAGCCGCGTCCGCGGTCATGGACGGTTGGAATGGCTGTTGCTTAGCCTTATGAGGTTTGGGTTACAAAATTGTTTGGAAAATGAAAGGAAAAAACTTGTTTTGAAGTACCGAAAGGGTACGGGAAAGGTTGTGTCGACCATGTGGACATGGTCGGGAAGGATAAATGTATTGGGTTACCCCATCCTAGTGTTTTATGTTGTGGAACTCTTTTGAATTATCTTCTTCAACAAAGATATAGAGATGTCATAGAACCCTCTTAGTGTCCCTTTCAACTGCGAAGTTGGGATGCTATATCCACAAGAGAAACTGATTCTCTTTCGCATGCTATATCTACGAGAGAACTTCTTCTCTTTTACATGCCATATCCACAAGAGAAACTGATTCTCTTTCGCATGCTATATCTACGAGAGAACTTTTTCTCTTTTACATGCCATATCCACAAGAGAAACTACCTCTTCCCTCTTGTCATCCTAGATTAGCACTTGCTATCTTGCACTCTTGCAAAGTACCTTCTTGATGGTTTGCGAGTACAATTCGAATGTACTCACGGCTTTGTCCCTGGCTATTTACTTGGCCTGACTTGAAGGAGTTCGACAAATAAAGAAGGAGTTGATGACGTCTATGCGAGCTAGGAACGTCTTCCCAGTCAGTTGCATGTAGGGTTAAGGCAGATGACTTGGGCTCTACGCTGCTGAAGTGATTTTGCTACTCTGATGATTAGATTAGGCCCTTCGAGGCGATTATGTAAAGATTGGTCATGTGACCTTGTTGTAATTTTCTTATTTTGTTTTGTACTGGATGATGTAATTTTGATATCAGTTCGGTTATGTGTTCATGGCGCACTGATCATGGGATCGTGAACTGTATTCATAACGGGTATTTCAGACAGTTAGTCTGGGGTCCCCACAGAGAGTATGAGCAAGGAACCATATGGTTCTAGAAGCGAATTTGTGTGCCTCAAGACCCAGAACTTAGGAAGTTGATTCTTCAAGAAGCACACGATTCACCATACTCCATCCATCTGGGTAACACTAAGATGTACATGGACGTAAAGGAAAGATTCTGGTGGACTAACTTGAAGAGAGACATTGCTGAGTATATTGCACTGTGTGATGTTTGTAGCAGAGTTAAGGCAGAACCTCAGAAACCAGCAGGGCTATTGCAACCCTTACCAGTACGAGAGTGGAAGTGGGATAATATTGGCATGGACTTTATCACCGGATTGCCAAAGACTAGATCAGGATATGATTCAATTTGGGTCGTAGTGGACCGTCTAACTAAAGTGACTCACTTTATACCAGTGAAGACCACCTATACGAGTGCCAAGCTCGCCAAGATATACATGAGAAAAATCATTTGTTTGCATGGAGTGCTGTAATATCCCAGGATTTGAGACATTTGCGGGGTAGAATTGGAAAAGGGATGTGCATTGTATCGCAAAACTAGGGAAAATTTCGCGCTTAATTTCATAAAACCTAAGAGGAAACAAGTTCCTCTCTCGACACCAGCTAGGGTTAGGGTTTCGAGAGTGCGACAAACTTGGACATGATCTCTTCTGAAATAGGGTTTTGAGAAGAGGGGGAACATTTGCATCTCACATTTTAAGTTGTATGATAAAATTTGAAACAAGTTTGAATTGGAATTCAAACTCAAACAACACTAAGACAATTCATAATTCAAACAATTATTAATTCAAACAATAATATTATAATATGATAATGAAATAAGAAAAGAATGCAAATATCTTATAATAAGCTCATTAGGGAAACATTGAGCTTTATTGATCATCACACACAATATACATTGTCTTTACAATATTCAAATCAAATAATTATTACATAACACATTTCAGAAATGGTAAAAGAAAAAGAAAAGGAAATTACAATGTATAAGAACTAGCTAACTACACTATATTCATCTTCTTGATCTTCTTGATCAACAAGTTGAGGGAGTCATCCTTGATCATCTTATTTGATCCCTGCATAAACAGAAATAAAACAGAAAAACCACATTATGCCAAGTGGCAAAGCCACTTGGCAGATCAGTAAAGAAATTGGAAATTGAGGGATAATATCAACCAGGCCGAGCTGATCCACAGCTCACACAAGTACCAACCATGAGCAGTACAAGAAGCTCACAAGGCCGAGTTGATCCATAGCTCACACAAGTACCAACCATGAGCAGTACAAGCAGATCACAAGGGTGAGTGCATTCTCACCAGCACACACACAGGGGGGAGTCACCACACCACATGTAACATCCCAAGTTTTCAAATTAAAAAAATCATGCATTCATATCATTCATGCATTGGAAATTCAAATAAAAACAAACAAAACCCGAATAGGTCGAACCCTAATGATGTTATGTTTCTATTTAGCATATGTGTTGTCCCTTTTGGTCCTAAAACAAACCCCTGGATTTTTCAATATTTCTAAAAAAATTTGAGGTCATTCGGAGTTGTGAATCAAAAGTTATAAAAGAAAACAGAAAAAGAAAAAGAGAAAGAGAATTAAAAAAAAGTAAATGGACTGACCGAACTGAGCCGGCCCAAACGAACCAAGTCAAAATTTACAAATTTGTAGTCTCTGGAGTTCTTAGAACATATAGATCATCATGGAACCAGAGTTGACCAAAGTTGATACATGCACAAACTTGCTTTTGCAAATATGTTCAAATTAGTAATCTGACAATAATTCAAATTCTATAAACTATTTTTGAATGAATCCAATTGCTATGGTCTTGTATTACTGTACCCCATCCAGAGATGTTGGGTTTAGATTTTTACAAAACATAAACACTACAGTACCTATTTTAGTTGACGTATATGCATTGTTAATTGATTAATAGCGCTATAAATAAAACTCTAATAAAATAAATACAACCAGAGATCATTACCAACATTCTAAATACCAGAGGATACTTAATACAACATTTTCACATCATACCTATGTGTGAAATTAAATGATGCATATCATGCATGCATACATGTCTATGGTTGTGCATTCGGAATGTTGTGTTTATTTGGCTCCCGTTTGTCTTGTTTAGATTGTGAGGAGGACCAGGGTCTTGCTTGTGATTGCTGTGATTGTTCAGGTTGCTTGAGCAAGCCAAGTGACACTCATCTTCTCACCCAGTTTTATTCAATGCATTAGTGTTTTATAGGTTGTCCTTTGTTTTCAGAGTGAATGCAATGCTAGAATACCTAGTAGCTGATAGCCACCCTGAAACCCCCCATTAGATAAATGCTTTGCCGTACCTGGCTACTATCAAAATTATCGCTGCTCTTGTATTTGTTTGGTGGTTTACAAAATTTTACAAAACTTTCAAAAATAACAACCTTAATGCACACCTGGGTGGATTGGCTGATTGGTGGGCGGCTACTCAGGGCCACATTGTGGTTGTCTTCGCCTGAGGGTGCGCATATGTTGAGTGGCTACTCAGGGCCACATTGTGGTTGTCTTCGCCTGAGAGTGCACTTGTGGACCGCCACCCAGGAACAAAGAGATTTGTAGGTCTTCACTGTTTTAGATAGCTTCCAGTGCAGCCTTATGGTATATGGCTCTGCCAAGATTCTTAAGTTGTGGAGGTTCATCCTGTTGTCGGATCAGAGGGTGGTAGCAGAATTGTAGGAGGAACGGGTCTGGCTAGTATGGGTGAACTTCTCTTGCCAAAGGTCTTGTCTCATCTTACTCTTGGGTAGGATGGGTCTTAAGGTGAAAGTGCACAACCTCTCGAGAGTTAAATCTAAGATCTTAGCCGTGTCCCCGGTCATGGACAATTTGAGCTACTAGGCGAGGATTGTACTTGAAAAATCTCAACGCCCTTTTGTTTTCTAAAGTCAATTAAAATGCGCTAGAAACCCTTCATGGTGTGTCATGATGAGCCCTCTGAACACCCATGATGGATTTCAAAGTTACCTTAATAAACTTCGTGGTGTGTCATGGTGCGCCCTCTGAACACCCACGATGAATTTCAAAGTTATCAAATGTTTTATCAAATATAGGACAAATTGGCTTTATGCAAATAGCCTAGCTCCACCAGCCAAATTCATGTAGTTAGTCTTTTCAAAACCGCCACCAAATAAGTTTCATTTGCCAGTACATCATTGTACTGACCTCCATTCGTGGGGCTGCATATTCAAACGTGCAGGTCGCTCAGATGAAGATTACTGATAGGATCTCGAGTCTACATTCCAACATGTCTGCATGTGGCGCATGATGAAGATGGAGGCTCCATGCTACTTTATTTCCGTTGTGTTAGATATTTGAACTTTATTTGAAGGCTAGTCATTTGGACTATGCCAGTTGTATCTTCCCTTATTTGTCGTACCGGATCATTACGTTGTAATATTGATACTATTGCTATGAATGCTATATTTTGTACTGTGGTGCTATCAGTGATCCAGGGAGTAGATGACCCCATTGACTCAAATGTATTCCGTTACATTATGTTGTATTGCCCTACTACTAGATGTATGGCAGTACCAACGAGACTATGCGTATTTTTGAACCTTATTACTTATTAAAGAAAGTTTGGAATTTGTTGTTTGAATGTTTTTGTTTGGTTGTGTGAATTGTTTGTGCATGGGTAGGAATTTTATTCCCCAGATCTGTCTACTTGTTTCTCATCTATGCTAAAACAACCACAAATGTCGCCAAGACGTGATCCAACCCAACTCGTAATTTTGGAATCCCAAGGTGTGGATGTTATCTTGAGAATGGACTGGATGACTACCTATAAAGGAGTCATAGATTGTGTTAGTAGATCAATTACACTCACTACCCCTGAAAGAAAAAGGATTCGATTCAAATCCCAATTGAATGTTGGGTATTTTAGGCTAAACCATCTTAAGGGAGTTAGCCTAAACCATCTTAAGGAGGTTAGCCTAGACCAAGTGGCCATAGTAAGAGAATACCCAGATGTCTTTCCAGAGGAATTACCAGGAATGCCACCGGACAACGAAGTGGAGTTCCTTATTGACTTGCTTCAGGGCACTGGCCCTATAGCAAAGAGACCTTATCCCATGTCCACTGAAGAGTTGAAAGAACTCAAGAAATAGTTAAAGGAACAGCTAGGAAAATGATTTAACAGAGAAAGTTCATCCCCGTGGGGAGCACCGGTTCTGTTTGTTGAGAAAAAGGACAGGAGCCAACGAGTGGTTATGGATTACCGTTCGATGAATGAAGTAACCATCAAGAACAAGTATCCGTTACCCAGAATCAATGATCTGTTTGATCAGTTAGAAGGAGCTAGTGTATTTTCCAAGACCGATCTTCGGTCTGGATACTTTCAACTCAAGATTAGGGAGCAGGATATTCCCAAGACAGCCTTCGTAACAAGATATGGCTTATACGAGTACACGGTGATGCCTTTTGGCTTAACCAATGCTCCGTCATACTTCATGAATATGATGAACAAAGTGTTCATGGAATTCCTTGACAAGTTTGTCGTAGCCTTCATTGACAACATACTTATCTATTCCAAGAGCAATGAAGAGCATGAGAAACATCTTCGTTTGATATTGGAGAAACTTCGAGAACACCAGCTATATGCTAAGTTTAGTAAATGTGAGTTCTGGCTCAACGAATTAGGATTTCGTGGACACGTCATATCCAAGGAAGGAATTGTTGTGGATCCTTCCAAGGTAGCTGCGGTGACAGAATGGGAACCTCCGAAGAACATTGGAGAAATTCATAGTTTCTTAGGATTGGCAGGTTACTACAGAAGGTTCATTGAGAATTTCTCCAAGATTGCAAAACCAATGACAGAATTACTGGAGAAAGAGAAAAAGTTTGCTTGGACTGAAGTTTGTGAAGCTAGTTTCCAAGAGTTGAAGAGGAGATTAGTGTCTGCACCAATCTTGTGCTTACCTGATCTGGAGAAAGAATTCCAGGTCTACTGTGACGCTTCTCGTCAGGGACTAGGAAGTGTGTTGATGTAGGAAGGCAAGGTAGCAGCCTATGCTTCCAGGCAACTCAAGAAGCATGAAGTAAATTACCCCACGCATGATATTGAGTTGGCTTCAGTGGTTCATGCATTGAAAACCTGGAGACACTATTTGACGGGGAAACGATGTGAGATATTCACCGATCACAAGAGTCTGAAGTACATTTTCACTCAGAAGGATCTGAACATGAGACAAATAAGATGGTTAGAGCTCATCAAGGATTACGACCTGAGTTTGCAATACCATCCTGGTAAAGCAAACGTAGTCATTGATGCCCCAAGCCGTAAAGCTTATGTGAACTGTATGTCAAGCAAGGAGTTACCCAGGGATTTGTGTGAAGTATTTAGGGATCTCAACTTGGAAGTTGTACCAGAAGGTTTTGTAACATCACTAGTAGTTCAACCAACATTGATGGATAAAATCCGAGAAACCCAGAAAGGAGATAAAGAAATAGAAGAAGTCAGAAGGGTCTTCAAGGAAACATTGGCGGAAGGAAGAACAACAGAATTTCGTGAAGATGAGCAAGAAACTGTTTGGTTTGGGAAATGTATCTATGTCCCCGAAGACCCCGATATAAGGAAGTTGATTTTCCAAGAAGCCCATGAAACTCCATATTCCATTCATCCTGGTAATACTAAGATGTATATGGACCTGAAGGAGAGATTTTGGTGGAATGGCTTGAAGAAGGACATTGCAGAGTACATAGCCAAATGTAACACATGTAGTAAGGTGAAAGCTCAACATCAAAAACCAGCAGGTTTGTTGCAACCGTTGAAAGTTCCAGATTGGAAATGGGATCAAATTGGTATGGACTTCATAACTGGATTACCTCGAACTAAATCCGGGTATGATTCAATTTGGGTAGTAGTCTGTCGTTTGACCAAGGTAGCTCACTTTGGGCCAGTGAAGACCACTTACACTAGTGCGAAGCTAGCGGATATCTACATGAAGAGAATTGTGTGCCTCCATGGTGTGCCCAAGAGTATCGTTTCTGATAGAGGTACCCAATTTACCTCGCATTTCTGGAAACAATTGCATGAATCACTAGGAACTAGGCTGGAGTTTAGTACAGCTTTTCATCCACAGACAGATGGTCAAACTGAGAGAGTGAATCAGATCTTAGAGGACATGTTGAGAGCTTGTGCTCTAGATTTTGGATCTAGTTGGGATGACAACCTGCCATATGCAGAATTCTCTTACAACAACAGCTATCAAGCTAGTATTGAGATGTCACCATTTGAAGCCTTGTATGGGAAGAAATGCACCACAGCACTACTGTGGAGTGGGTTAGGAGAAAGAAGTTTGTTTGGACCTGATATTATTCAAGAAGCTGAAGAGAAGGTTAGACTGATCAAAGATAGGTTGAAGATAGCACAATCCAGGCAGAAGAGCTATGATGATAAAAAACGTGGCGATGTTTCCTATGAGGTAGGAGATAGAGTTTACCTCAGAGTGTCGCCCCTACGAGGAGTGAAAAGATTTGGAATCAAAGGGAAGTTAGCCCCAAGAGTTTTTGGACCATTCAAGGTGTTATCTCACAAAGGAGAAGTAGCTTATGAGATTGAGTTGCCAGAAGTTCTTTCAGCCGTGCACAATGTGTTCCATGTCAGCCAACTGAAGAAGTGTAACCCTGAGATGTCAGAAACCCCATTGAATGATACAGTACCCCTCGAAGAAGTTCATTTGGAGAGTGACCTGACCTATGAGGAGAAACCGATCAAGTTCTGCAAAGAGCTGAAAGGAATACGCGTACCAAGACTATCAAGTTCTGCAAAGTTCAGTGGAGTCACCATACTCAGGAAGAAGCAACTTGGGAGCGCGAAGACAGTCTTCGAAAAGATCAGCCTCACCTATTTGGTAGCCTTTCGGAAGCCCGGGGACGTGCTTCATCTTAAGGGGGTTAGTCTGTAACATCCCAAGTTTTCAAATTAAAAAAAATCATGCATTCATATCATTCATGCATTTGAAATTCAAATAAAAACAAACAAAACCCAAATAGGTCGAACCCTAATGATGTTATTTTCCTATTTAGCCTATGTGTTGTCCCTTTTGGTCCTAAAACAAACCCCTGGATTTTTCAAAATTTCTAAAACAAATTTGAGGTCATTCGGAGTTGTGAATCAAAAGTTATAAAAGAAAACAGAAAAAGAAAAAGAGAATAAAAAAGTAAATGGACTGACCGAACTGAGCCGGCCCAAACGAACCAGGCCAGCCCGGCCAGAATTGGCCCGCGCGCGCCTTCCTCACCCTCTCTCCTCTCTCTCACCGCCAGGTGGGCCCACCCATCATCTTCCACCTCCAACCGCCCCCAACCGCCGGCCACGACCTCCACACCCCGCACGCCCAGCCCCCACTCGCCCCTCACTCCCCCGCGACCCTCTCTCGGCCCCGAGCACACCAGTATAAAGGTCCGGACACCCTCTACCTTTTCCCCCGCTCGCCCGCTCAAACCACGCCGCTAGGCTGGAGGAATTCCTCGCCGGAGTCGCCCTAGCGCCACCGCCTTCAGCCGCCGCCCCCGGCCGCCTGAGGCCACGGGTGCGAGCGCCACCACCACCGGCCGCTTCGCCTCGACGAGCCGCGCCTCGTCGTCACCTCCGCCGACGCGGGAGCCCGCCGGAGCGCCGCCTGCCACCACCGTCCGAGCCGCCGCCACCGCCGCGCCATCACCACCGGTCGGCCAAGGTGAGAGTAGCCTCTCCTTATCCCCTCCCCCTCCTCTATTTAATCTTGACCGTCCAGATCGCATAGGATCTGACGGCCACGGTCCCTCTAGGGGCGATCCGCGTGATCACCCGCGCAGCCAACCGGGTTGCGCCACGTGTCCTCCACAGTCAGCGCGTCCAGTCAGCGCCCAGTCAAACAGAGTTTAAATTTGAATTTAAATGTCACATTTTTTGTCAAACTTGTAAAATCATTATAAAACCAACAGTAGGCCAACTCTATTTATATTGTTTGAAAGCTTGAAATCTGCAGAATGCAACCATGCCATAATAAAGAATACGTTCTGTGAATAATTTTGCACCATAATTCAAAACAGAGAAATAAATCTTGGACACTATAAAATTGTCTAAATTAATCCAGTGGGCCAAAATTTACAAATTTGTAGTCTCTGGAATTCTTAGAACATATAGATCATCATGGAACCAGAGTTGACCAAAGTTGATACGTGCACAAACTTGCTTTTGCAAATATGTTCAAATTAGTAATCTGACAATAATTCAAATTCTATAAACTATTTTTGAATGAATCCAATTGCTATGGTCTTGTATTACTGTACCCCATCCAGAGATGTTGGGTTTAGATTTTTACAAAACATAAACACTACAGTACCTATTTTAGTTGACGTATATGCATTGTTAACTGATTAATAGCGCTATAAATAAAACTCTAATAAAATAAATACAACCAGAGATCATTACCAACATTCTAAATACCAGAGGACACTTAATACACAATTTTCACATCATACCTATGTGTGAAATTAAATGATGCATATCATGCATGCATACATGTCTATGGTTGTGCATTCACAATGTTGTGTTTATTTGGCTCCTGTTTGTTTTGTTTAGATTGTGAGGAGGACCAGGGTCTTGCTTGTGATTGTTGTGATTGTTCAGGTTGCTTGAGCAAGGCAAGTGACACTCATCTTCTCACCCAGTTTTATTCAATGCAATTGTGTTTTTCTAGTAGTATGCATGATAGGTTGTCCTTTGTTTTCAAAGTGAATGCAATGCTAGAGTACCTAGTAGCTAATAGCCACCCTGAACCCCCCTATTAGGTAAATGCTTTGCCGTACCTGGCTACTATCAAAATTATCGCCGCTCTTGTATTTGTTTGGTGGTTTACAAAAGTTTACAAAACTTTGAAAACTAACAACCTTAATGCACACCTGGGTGGATTGGCTGATTGGTGGGCGGCTACTCAGGGCCACATTGTGGTTGTCTTCGCCTAAGGGTGTGCATATGTTGAGTGGCTACTCAGGGCCACATTGTGGTTGTCTTCGCCTGAGAGTGCACTTGTGGACCGCCACCCAGGAACAAAGAGATTTGTAGGTCTCCACTATTTTAGATAGCTTCCAGTGCAGCCTTATGGTATATGGCTCTGCCAAGATTCTTAAGTTGTGGAGGTTCATCCTGTTGTCGGATCAGAGGGTGGTAGCAGAATTGTAGGAGTAACGGGTCTGGCTAGTATGGGTGAACTTCTCTTCCCAAAGGTCTTGTCTCATCTTACTCTTGGGTAGGATGGGTCTTAAGGTGAAAGTGCACAACCTCTCGAGAGTTAAATCTAAGATCTTAGCCGTGTCCCCGGTCATGGACAATTTGAGCTACTAGGTAGGGATTGTACTGAAAAATCTCAACGCCCTTTTGTTTTCTAAAGTCAATTAAAATGCACTAGAAACCCTTCATGGTGTGTCATGGTGATCCCTCTGAACACCCATGATGGATTTCAAAGTTACCTTAATAAACTTCATGGTGTGTCATGGTGCGCCCTCTGAACACCCACGATGAATTTCAAAGTTATCAAATGTTTTATCAAATATAGGACAAAATTGGCTTTATGCAAATAGCCTAGCTCCACCAGCCAAATTCATGTAGTTAGTCTTTTCAAAACCGCCACCAAATAAGTGTCATTTGCCAGTACATCATTGACCTCCATTCGTGGGGCTGCATATTCAAACGTGCAGGTCGCTCAGATGAAGATTACTGATAGGATCTCGAGTCTACATTCCAACATGTCTGCATGTGGCGCATGATGAAGATGGAGGCTCCATGCTACTTTATTTCCGCTGTGTTAGATATTTGAACTTTATTTGAAGGCTAGTCATTTGGACTATGCCAGTTGTATCTTCCCTTATTTGTCATACCAGATCATTACGTTGTAATATTGATACTATTGCTATGAATGCTATATTTTGTACTGTGGTGCTATCAGTGATCCATGGAGTAGCACTGAACACAGGTGTTCTACCTTTGTTAAAAGGTAGGGTGTTACACCACATCACCTTGCTGTCGATCAAGGAAGCAACCAGGGGGAGGTATAAGACCTTTTCAATCACCAAACCCTAGGATCCATCGACACAAGCTCCAGCAGGGTAAGAACAACAAGAACAACAAGAACACACAGTAGCCAAAACCACCCAGCATCCATTCCACCAAGGATTGATAGCTGTTGAGCAAGAAATGGTGGAGTAGCACCAACACAAGCCAGCAAGGAGGAGCAGGGCAAGCACCAGCAACCACACAGAAGCAAAACCTCTACAGCAACACCAATCTAGGAGCTGGAGTGAGGTATACATCAAATCATGGGCAAACCAGATGGATTTTTCCATAATCTTGCACAGGCATGACACACACAAACACATAAGGGGTGTAATGTTTGGTCATCATTTGGTCATAGACCAAGTGATTCTGGTGAAAAATGGCAAAGCATCAGAGATGAATCAAACTACTGTCCATGGTTATGCCAACCAATCACATGGTAGCATCTTCCAAATGGAAATAGGAAGGAATTCATCCAAACAATTAAACCATTACTACCAGACTACACTAGCCCTTTTAAAGCCATCAGAACAGGGCAGTATATATGTTTTTGCCAATATTTTTCAACAGCAAAAGCTACTGGCAATCCAAAATGGATCACCCAGCAAGCATTTATCCATTCATAGCAAGCCAACATGGTAGGAGATACCAAAACAGCAAATAGATGCTCGCTAGGGCCAACTCAACTACTCAACAAGTATCCAAACAGACTAGGCAAACACAAATATCATCACCTAGAAGGGTTCAAAGAGGAGCTAGGGTCCCCAACAGCAGTTGGAATCCCTCTAGCTCAATCATATCAATCGTAAGATTCATCACTGCAAGCAGTTCATCTCATTTATCCAATAATTCATGATAAGCTATTCATATAAATGAAGTAAACAAGCAACCAGTAACAGAAACACTTGCAAATGATCCAGTAGATCACTACAAGCATAAGCACATGCTTTATTAAGCATTAGCAACCACCAGTACATGGTGAGGTGCTACACAAGTACATGAATCATCACCATCAAAGCATAGATAGGAGTACATTAAGCAACCATCAAGCAACTGATAATCATATGATCATCAGAGCTTGCTAAGCCCGCTAGAGCCAAGCATAGCATCAGTAACTCATGCCAGTTACTTAATAAATATAGCCAAGCCATAACTGAATAAACAGAAACTGAAAATATAACTTTATAATTGTATCCAAAAGCACATCAAGGAAATGATGTATCACTGAACCAACTACACAAGGATGCCACAACACACATCACTGACACTTGCACAGAGCTTGCTAAGCCCGCTAGAGCCAAGCATAGCATCAGTAACTCATGCCAGTTACTTAATAAATATAGCCAAGCCATAACTGAATAAACAGAAACTGAAAATATAACTTTATAATTGTATACAAAAGCACATCAAGGAAATGATGTATCACTGAACCAACTACACAAGGATGCCACAACACACATCACTGACACTTGCACATGCAAGGAGTGCTCAAGGCAATCAAGCCAGAGAGGTAAGACATGAATACACATGAATACACAGCAGCACAACAGCAATTGGAGCAGCACAGCAAGGCCATGAGCATCACAACATGCTCATGAGCATGAGCATCACAACAGTAACATTAGATAGCAAAGACATGAGGATTACAGTAGCAGTAAGGGCATGGCATGAACAGCAGAAGTAGGCCAAGCATTAGAGCTAGTGATAGGGCAAAGGTGGCCGATCTTTCGATGAGATGTGGATAAATCGATTTGTTGGTGGATTTCATGCTTGACGATCCGACTACACGTGCAAAGCTCGTGCGCCAATGCAATCGCTAGGACAATCTCCGGGAGTTACTGATCTTGCGAATGCACGATCAGCCTGACCAGCGAGGGTCTTAATTCCTACCTGAAATCGAGAACAAGTAAGAACTAATATTGAAATCAGAATATTGCGGATGAAGATGAAAGCTTTATTGAATAAGGTGGGATTCCGAATAGTCAGTCTTGTTCTGGGCGTTGGCCTCAAAATAAGTACACGAGAGTTGCAGCAATGGCTAAGTTTTAATCTATTCAAAATCTGAGTCTAAACGTGACGGCTATGGGGGTATTTAAAGGAGGAAAAGGTGGTGTTTCGGCCAGCCATGCATATGGTGGCCGAACCAAACCCTAGAATGCCTTTCCCCCTCCAATACGGACTCTAAAAAGTGGCTGACTTAATTCCTGCGAAAATGACATGGGCCTAGCCCAAAATTAAAGGTGACGCAGCACCATATTATGCTACGGACGAAATTATGAAGTGTAATCTTGTATATTTCGTCCAAATCTTCATTCATCATTATGGTGGCTTCAAAGTTCTGAAATCTCCACTTGGGGCGTCCTCTTCAATCCTGATAGGTTTGCTGCCATCTCCTCCATGTGTGATCATGCTCCAATGCTTGTCCTCCTCATCCATGCTAGGTCCATCATTCCTAAGAGTAACAAACACATCTGATTTAGGCAGCATCATATTCTCATGTATGTGAGGAATAGTTCCAAGAAATAAAAGTACCTGATAGTTAAGTTGTTTGGCACGAGCTCGAGTGATTGGTCCTTGTATTTGTGTGGCTGTAGGTACAATGGTTGTATCAGCAGATGGGATGTCCTCATCATGCCCCCTTCTTGAATTGAAGTCGTCCTCGACGAAAGCTCATCTTCTTCACCAAAGTAAGGCTTCAAATCTGCAATGTTAAAAGTAGGACTAATTGGACCCAATTCTGCAGGAAGCTTAAGTTTATATGCATTATCATTTATTTTCTCTAACACCTTAAAAGGACCAGCAGCGCGTGGCATTAGCTTAGATTTGCGCAATTCAGGAAAACGATCTTTGCGCAAATGCAACCAAACAAGATCCCTAACATCAAACACAACATGCTTTCTTCCTCTATCCCCAACAATTTTGTATTTAGCATTCATGTGTTCTATGTTGTCTTTAGTAGTCTCATGCAATTTTAATATCAATTCAGCACGTTTTGTAGCATCCAAATTATTTTGCACCGAAGATGGTAATGACAACAAATCAATAGGTGCACGTGGAACAAAACCATACACAATTTCAAATGGGCACAACTTAGTGGTAGAATGCAGCGAACGATTGTAAGCAAATTCAACATGAGGTAAACATTCTTCCCACAATTTTAAGTTATTCTTCAAAACAGCCCGCAGCATAGTAGACAATGTTCTATTTACTACTTCAGTTTGTCCATCAGTTTGGGGATGACATGTAGTACTAAACAGCAATTAATCCCCAACTTAGCCCATAACACTAGTAACATATGGGTCTTCAATGATGGTATGATACTGATGGTTTGGAAATCCGTCAGCGATTGTATTTTTCTATGACGATAGGGCGTTTTCGCGTCACAGATGGCGATTTGGGCCGCTCGGCCCAAAAAATAGTGATAGGCGAGGTCTAAACGTCAGTGATTGTGGAGAAATGAGCGTCACGGGTGGTTGGCGACCCGAATTGCTGAGTCAGCAGTGGGCGCGCGTCACAACAAGTGGGCTTCGGGCAGGTGGACACACCTGACCCACACTCTGCACGCTCTTGTTCCCGTACTTTTGTGTCTGCCCGCACAACAGTCCAAGGCCTGCGAGATCGGGACCCATATTTGTAAGGGGAGACAATCACTGCCTGCACACATGTACCTGGCCTGCACTACTCGGGCCCGTATGTCAGGTGCTGACACGACCCACCTGCGTGCGGCCGCCCGTTCCGACAGCCTCCCAGCATGCAAAGTGGACCAGAACTGTCAGTACCACCAACATGGGGACCACATGTCAATTGCTATGCCAAAAAAAATCCGCACATGCCAGCACAAGTGTCTGCCTGCCGTCAATTCTGGACGCATGGCCCCGCAGGTCGAGCTCGCTCGGGACCCTTCTCCGAGAGTTTTGGTGGGTCCGGAATGCCGGAGATTTGTGGGGGCGCATGTAAGAGCCTCGCCGGGACCCTTCTCTGAGAGTTTTGGTGGGTCCGGTATGCCAGAGATCTGAGGGGGCCGCATGTCAGAGCCTGCTGGGACCCTTCTCTAACAGTTTTGGTAGGTCCGGCATGATAGAGATCTGTGGGGTCCGCATGTTAGAGCCTGCCGGAACCCTTCTCTGAGAGTTTTGGTGGGATCAGCATGACATAAATTTGTGGGGGGCCGCATGTCAGAGACTGGTGGGACCCACTTATGACAATTTTGGTGGGTCCGGCATGCCAGAGATCTGTGGGGTCCGCATTTCAGAGCCTGGTGGGTCCCAGCATGCCCGATCTTGGTGGGCCCAACATGCCAGAGAGTGGACCCAATATGTCAGAACTTGTGGGGCCCGTATGTCAGAGCTTGGTGGGTCCCACGTCCTATTTATTCAGCTTGAACAAAGACACGCACAGGAGCCCAGCTTATATCGTCTGTTGGACCGACTGGCTAGTTACGTTCCGAGGTGCCCTTACCTATATTCGGAAAATTAAATGAACAAAGACATGCAGAGGAGCCTAGCTTATATAGTCTGTTGCTCAGACTGGCCAGTTTTTTTAATAAGTTAGATCCAATTATTTGTTCTACGGCAAATTGAGGTGGACTTATATTTGGGGCCTCTGCCTTCTTGGGACTAATATCCGAACAAACTGAACTTTCTGATAAATGTTATACAACGATTCTCAATACAAAAAAAACTGTAGAACGAGTATCCAAGTTTATAATCCAACTAGTAACGCATATACAAAAAAGTATGTAGTACTCCGTCGTACAGAATCAGTCTCCGAAAAGGTTCAATGTAATTGTGAACACAGGGAGTACTCCGTCCCGGTGGATTGTGCTCACCTCCAAAATCTATTTTCCCAGTTTAACCATGGATTAAGGCTCAATTACTATTCTCAATTTAACCTACTCTCCTCTTCTTTGGCTAGTCAATGTGCATGCGTGTATGCACTGGATGTCCTCCATCGGTTCCCATCCTCAAATCAACAATAGCTGCTCTAATGAATGTGGAGTATTAGGGTCGATGATTGGATGAAATATCTTGTGTGAAAAAGTTTAAGCGCCCAATCCCCTTCTGCCTGTCCCGATGAAACTACTATTGAGCCCAATCCACCGGGACGGAGGGAGTAAGTAACTTCAAAATCGCTATTAAAAAAGGGTGTGGCTATTTCTCAGTCGAGAACTAACTTCGTTCTGTCATCAAATTTTAGTTGCAATTAATGTTGCAAGTGATAACTATGACGAATCACATAACAAATCAAACAGTGTAGGACTTTTTTTTGCTCATTGTTTGTTCACAAGCAGCTAACCGAACCTACCGCTTGGTAAACAGTGTAGGACACGACTGAGCACGAAATTAATTCTCAGCTAGCGGAGAACTAGCAAATATTAAATAGATTCATACGAGTGGTAAAAGTACAATGGGAACATCAGATAAGATTAACGAGCTGATCGACAAGCTCATCCAAACGTTTTTGGGCGCGCAGGTCATTGATCTTCTTCCTTAGATCGTTGTTAGAGTTCCTGAAGCGAGTTAGCTTATACTTTAAATCCAAAAGCGCGTTGCGCATCCTAGAGCGCTTCGTGTAGGAATCCAGAAGCTCACTTTGATGGCGTCATCCATAGCCTGATTGAACTTCCCATTTAGAGTTAGATTCTCTTCGCGGAGGCGTTCGCAGTCAAGGCTCATGCCTCTTGGCAACCGCATCCACGAAGCAAGCATTTCCCAGCTCCAAGCACACCAAGGTTTCCGTCTGGAGTCTCTTCCACTGGGCGATCTCCCCACGCAACCTGTTGCATTCCCCTTCAAGATCTGCAACAATATCCTCCAGTAGCTGCATAAACACCAAAAATACTGAGCGACGGGCTACATAATTCCACAAAAACTTAAGAACATCCTCCGGTAATACCGGCTTACTGACATCGTTCCTTCTAAGGCTGTGGGAGATATCTTTCGATTGCCTTAGATCACTCGCCGCCATCTCTCCGTCAAGTCCTTGTGCGGGGGATGAGTTGCCCGGGCCGCTGAACCTTCAGAACATATGGGGGAAATCAGGATCTGATCAAGAAAAGGAGGATGAAAATGAATGCAACAAGGTATTTTAGCTAAACTTACCCTGACATCCCGCTACCGAAGCGGGCACGATCCAACGCGGACGAAGACCAGCCTCGATGTGCGGAAGGCTATCACCCGACACGGACGAAGTACGAGCTAGTAGAGAACAGAGGAAGAAAACGAGCTCTGCCATAGCTCTCTGCGGATGGGAGGAAGACGAGAGTGGGGACTGGTGTGGTTAAAGGTTCGTCTACTCTTTTCTACTCCCAAGAAGTAGATCTTGGCCGTCCATTTCCGACTAATGGATGAGAGTGAATAACTTATATGTGAAAAGTTCGGCCCACTAAGGCACGGCGCAGAATACGAGGAAGGAGTATTAAATTATCAGGGGCGAACTTTCCAATGTACTCCCTCCATCTCATTGCTTAGGGCGTAATTTTTTTGCACAGTTATTAAGGTAAGACTAGCAGGAGAAAAAGTAATCGCTAGTTTCCTCATTAGCCCCTGTATGGTCGCACGATTAAATCACGTTCCGCACGCGCTGAACTCCTCATTTCCTCTTGACCTCGTCGTTTCTCGGGATAGAACAACAGTTTTTCAGGATCCTGGGTTAATGCGGCCAGGTTTTGAGGAGTGGAAACGGGAAAGCAGGGGAAAATTAGGGAGATTACTGAACCACAACCACCCGCGCGCATTGTTTAAATATCGGGAAAACAAACTGCGCTGTAAGCACTGATACGTAGGGAGTACTACTCGATTTTTTTAGCTTTGCCAAAATTTGCATGTGCCACGTTACCTATATTAGCTTTCCAACAGATAGCTAGACCCTTCTCACTCTTATCCCCTCGAGCGTCCACCCCTATGTCCGCCGTGTCCGTTCATGGTCGCTGCTTCAACCCTTGGAGGACCGATACCTATTTATGGAGGTGTCTATACGGTTGGAGAATACGGCCAAGGAGTTTATTTCCCAACATGGGTAGATGCATAGCCGTAGGATATAGGCCAGTGTAGCACTGAACCAGTTGGCTTTTCTCCTTTTGTTTCTTTGTACTCGTTTTGGTTGAATATTGCATTCTTAAACGGATGTGTGCATCTTAGCTATGCAGAGGCAGGCTGTAATACATGATTCTTGAGTAATAAAGTGCCCTTTATCGGGAAAAAAGGTCCACCGCGTATACGATCATTCATACGTGTGCGATTCTTCTTTCCACATGTTAACATTCTCTTCTCTTCTCCCCACACACATGTGAGGCTGGTTGCATTGGACTATCCCCCCTATAATTTGCTGGAAAAAGTCCATAACAAACATTGAACGTGTAACCAAATGCTAAATCGGACCGTGAATATTTAATCCCGAATTTGAAAAAAAACAAAGATGAACCACAAGCAATAGATCCAATCAGGTGTGTGAAACATCAACAAGTCCAACTTGGAACCACTAGCAGATCTGCATAAACAAGAAACTACGGAACTAATATCACAGAGGTTAATAGTGCATCGAACCCAAATTTCATAGGAACCCAAAATGTGGTCACGGGAAAACCTTGTATGCATCCAGATCGAGAACGGAAGGTTGTTCGATTAACACCTACTAAAAGCAAAAATAGTGGCAACTGATCGCTTGGTTAAACTGCTACGGGTATGAAATCCTTCACCGTCAACCGGTGGGTGAAAGAAGAGGCTGCAGCTACCACCCCGGTAAGACCAACCTTATACATTACAGATCCGCTAGCTCGCCAACCTTTAGTTCTTCAATAACCGCAGCAAGGCGATCGCGGTTGACCGAGTGGACTCCTGTTTCAAGGAGAGACAATAGTTGGTAGTTCATCTGCTCCAACATGTGAAAGGCACTGTGGCAACTCCCGCAGTTCTTCGGACAGGAGGAAGTGGTTTCCATGACTACCAGGATCTGCTCGCGTAAATTCGAGTTCTCGCTGCGCCGCAGGCATATCTGCTCATAACATGCCTTTATCGCCTGCTTCATGAGTGAGCAAAACAAAGCGACTGGTTTGTCCAACTGTTGAGAAATGTAAATATCAAAGTCCAATCGAGAATAGACCATTTCCGACAAAGAAAAGGTACTACTACACTTCTAGAACGGACAAAGCACCCTAAAAGGTAGACTAATACTACTATAAAACAAATTTTTAGTTTAATATGTACTCCCTCCGTCCTAAAAAAAGTGGACGTTTATCCTCAAACTTTGTCCAAAAAGCTAGCCGTTTGCCCCTAAGCCCAATATCATCCAAACATTAAATTATTAAATCTCTAATAAAACTTACTTAGCAGCCAGCCTAATACGAGTAGTCAATCTATTCTGTGAGTGGGCTTTATGATGACTGCAAGATGATATGGCAGAGCTCTATAACCAGCAGTCGGCTATGTTATTAATCTTGCTCTTACTTTCCTTGATTACCGATAAAAAGAAAGGTAACGAGTCCTAGTAACCTCATTGTCCTTGAACCGATCTTCTCCAAAGTTCTTGAGCAGCTCATCCATCTCATCTTTTTCCTCGAGCTTGATCTCAGCTTCTCCACCGAGCTTGAACGCCTCCGTAATCCCATTATCTCCGGCGAGCTTGAAAATCTTCTTCTTCTGTTTAAAAAATGGAGCCAATCTCCTGCGAGAGGAAACATTTCACTCTTTATCCAAGCATACAATAACTTCAAAGGAGGGCAACAGAGCCGGTCTTACCTTGGTCTCTTGCTCCCTGACCCTCTTGGCCGACGGGGGAGCTGGTAACACAAGCTCCGTCTGGTTCTGGGTGAAGGATGGAAACACCTGGGAAATGCAACAACTAGATCTTAACTCCTACCGTGCAATATGAAAAAGGAGGGCAAGCAGCAGATGTTACCATGGTCTCCGGCTCCGTAACACTCTTGGGCGGCTGGGTAGGTGCTAACACGAGCTCCCTCTAGTTCTCGGTCATGAGGGAATTGAGTGTGAAGACCTGCAAAAGGTAAAAGCTGATCTTAACTCCTCTTACGATGCAGTAGTCAAAAGGAGGATAGGCAAGCCGAAGTTACGTTGCTCTCCGGCTCCCTGACAATCTTAGGCGGCGGCACAGCTGCTAACTCGAGCTCCCTCTGACTCTAGAACTGGGTGAAGAAGCCGGTGAAGGATGGAGACACCTGCGAAAGGTGACAACTAGATCTTGACTAATTCTATTGAATATGCAAAAGGAGGGGACGTGAACGGAAGTTACCTTCGTCTCCAGGGGAAGGGGAAGTGGTAACACGAAATCCGTTATCTGGCTCGGGGTGATGACTGTGTTCTATGGGAGCGGGAGCACCTGCGGAAGGTATAACACATTGATTCTTAAGTCCGAGCATTGCCGAAAAAATGAAGGAAAAGAGTCGAACTAACCTCGGCCTGCTTGCCCTTCAACGGCAGGGTAGGCTGCAACGCATCTTCTCCTCCGAGCTCTACCTTGCTCTTGTTGCTAGACATGGCGGGAAGGAGATGCGTAGAGGGAGGGTGTGTGAGGTGGTCTGGGGGGCGAGGAATACTAAGGAACATATTCTTGCTCTGGACCCCACATATCTATACAACCGAACGCGTGAGGAATGGTTCCGTTCCATTCCACTTTGTTGTGGAACCGAACGCCACTTGGATGTGATGATACACGGAGTAAAATTTCATAGTACTGCGAAAACTATTCATTAAAATAGCCTTTCTTTGAAAGTGGTTTGTGCAAACCCAAGTAAATTGAGTAGTTTGTCAACGAAGAGACCGATATATATTGGGTGATATCTGCAATATCTTAAGGAGGCAAGGCATGCCGGCTCGCTAAATACATTTTCTCTTTTTGTGAACACCAAAGGTTCTGGAAGTACACGGTTGCTGCATACATTAAAATAGTGGGCATAATACCAAAAGGACCTCAAAGAAAAATTAGGTTACAGTGATGTCCTTACTATTTGCAAGAAAGACCCTAGAAAGAAAAAGGGAAAGCGATTAGGCCCTCCTTCTCAACTGCACATCTGAGAGCTGGCGTTAGCTTCAGCTTCAAATCTGGCCTTTCGTGCGGTGTCACCGAAAGTAGCGAGTTTTCCGTCGCTAATGAACTCATCCAAAAGTCTCCTTATGAGTCAGCTAAGAAAGGCATATGGAAGAGTTAGCTCTGGTGTTCACAACACCCATAAATCCAGGCAAAAAAAATTGTGGTGCGTGTTACACTCCAGGATATAGAATTTCACCAGAGTGCAAAAAAATATTAACCAATGTGAGATAAAAAAAATAGACGTGAAGGAAACCAAGATTTTGCAAATAAAAAAAACTTCATTTCGCTGCATCATCAACAAGTTGTGGCGTTAGCTTCAGCTGCAAATATGGCCTGTCGTGCGGTGTCACCGAAAGTAGAGTTTTCCGTAGCTAATGAACTCAGCCAAAAGTCTCCTTATGAGTCAGCTAACACAGGCATATGGAAGACTTAAGCTGCAAAAAAATTATGGTGCGTGTCACACTCCAGGACATAGAATTTCACCAGACTGCAAAAAAATATTCACCAATGAAAGATAATAAAAAAATACACGTGAAGGAAACCAAGATTTTGCAAAAAAATAAACATCATCAACAAGTTGTGGCGTTAGCTTCAGCTGCAAATCTGGCCTTTCGCGCGATGTCACCGAAAGTAGAGTTTTCTGTCGCTAATGAACTCAGCCAAAAGTCTCCTTATGAGTCAGCTAAGACAGGCATTTGGAAGACTTAAGCTGCAAAAAAAATTGTGGTGCGTGTTACACTCGAGGACATAGAATTTCACCAGACTGCAAAAAAAATATTCACCAATGAAAGATAAAAAAATACACGTGAAGGAAACCAAGATTTTGCAAAAAATAAAAAAAAATTACATTTTGCTACATCACCAACAAGTTGTGGCGTTAGCTTCAGCTTCAAATCTGGCCTTTCGTGCGGTGTCACCGAAAGTAGCGAGTTTTCCGTCACTAATGAACTCAGCCAAAAGTCTCCTTATGAGTCAGTAAGACACGCATATGGAATACTTAAGCTGCAACAAAAATGTGGTGCGTGTTACACTCCAGGACATAGAATTTCACCAGACTGCAAAAAAATATTCACCAATGTAAGATAAAAAAAATACACGTGAAGGAAACCAATATTTTGCTAAAAATAAAAAAATTACATTTCTCTACATCATCAATAAGTTGTGGCGTTAGCTTCAGCTTCAAATCTGGCCTTTCGTGTGGTGTCACCGAAATATGATACCCCTATTACATGTAAATAAAAAATAGACAAAATAAATTAATCTAGTTTGAAACTTTGCATGGCAAATCATTCTTTTCAGAACTGCAAATGTAACACAAAAAAGAATCAATGTTTCATTGATACTTCGCGGATATGAGCACACTAAACATTAACATATATAGAATGTCTAGCATCAGGCATATAATAAAAAAACTATAACAGAATAACCATAGATCGTGAGCATGATGGGGTACCACATCGACTACCTTGTATCGGCGGTGGTCGGGGTCGCTGTCACACCCCAACTTTTGTAACCTTGATTAGTTGTCCTTATTGCAAAAATCAGGGGGAACAAAAACTTTTTCTTAAGACTAATTAGATGAATTGCCTTGATCTCTTTGTTATAATGAATTGTTTTGATCTGTTGGTAGATGTATTTTCTTGACTTGCTTGTTGAGTTTTAGCTTTAAGCTACCCCAAAGAACAATACCTCATGTGGCAAAACGAACAACTCACCTAATAAAACACATGTGTGACTTAGGAAAAATTGTTTTCCTTTTTACTACATCAAACCCTTCTCCTGGTGGCAACATGAGTGTGCCATCTTGATATTCCTCTTTGTGTTAATCTAGCTCAAATCATCCTTAATTCAAAACTTGGGATCATCTACCCCTTGCTACATCCTTCTCTTATACCCACTCATCCTGGTTGATTCTGAAGCCAAGTCAACAATCTGTTTTGGCAGGCTTATAAGATTCCAACGTTGGCAGTTGATCTCTTAGCACCCACAACTATTTTTGGTGACCTTAATGCATGGATATCCTCTATGCAACACCCTCTACAACCTCCACATCTTGCATGTCTCGGTCTATTCTTGCAACACATATATTCAACTTGATCTTATACCATATTAAATGTTCCAACACTATATCACTTCTTCCACTTTTACCTCTTGTTTTTATTCAAGTTTAATATTCACAAAACCAAGAGTGGGAATGGTGGGTACATTCTGTAGCCACTATCTACCCTTGAGAACACTCCTCCCTAATTTAGTTTTCTTTCTCAAAAACCCTATTGTTTTTCTTCTCTAGTTTTAACCACAAAACTACTTCTTGTTTTGTTAAAAATCTTTAAATGTTTTCTTAAAATAACAAGAGAGAATTGTGGAAGGTATTTTGTATCATCTCATTTCCTTCAACCCAAAATGCTTTTCATAAAAGTATTTATTTTATTCTTTCTTAAAAATGCATGGTTATGGTACATGTGCCATCCATGCACCTTTTGATAACATTTGGGAAAAATATATTTGGCATTATTATGCAAGTAGACTTAATTTATTTTAAATCTCATTTTGTCTCTTTCAAAAAGATTTCAAAGATGAGTTCAATATAAACCCTATCCAACTTCATGATCAACTCTCATAGTGGTGGAGACCCATCTCTTTAAATTCCATATCTAGGTAACAACTTCCATTCATTCACCACACCTCACTATGGTTTACCATCATCATCTTAACCTCATAAATTAAGTGTTTATATCCTACTCACCCTTGATGTTATGTGATGGGTTCACTCACTGTCTCCCTCAACTTTTCACCACCATCTCTAACGTCATCCTCACCTCCCCTACTTGAGCTATCATCTCTTGTAACCTTGAGATGACTCCACTTTGTGATCCAACTTATATAGGGGCACACACATTAACCTCTCTTTCTTTTCATATTCACTACACCAACATAACACCACCCCATTTACCTAGATATGCTCATGCATTGTTCCATGTGGTGAATCCCAATCCTTCCAAATTTGAATTCAAATAAAAACTTCTAATCATCAACTATACCTTTGGGTCTATTTTTCATCTTATGTTTGTCACAACCAAAGTGGTAACAATTATCCCTATAGTACATATCACCTCACACTTCTTTTTATCTATATGTATCTACTCCTATTCTTATCATCATCAAAATCACTCATTGACGTTATCTCCTCAACATCATGCCTTTGCCTATACACATAGATGTTGTGCCTCTCTCTCACATTGCTCACTTGTGCTTGGCAAGAATGGAGCCGGCCATGGCAAGAATTTCGGCCAACAATTCCTCTTCTTTTCCTTCCTCCACAAGTCTTGCCTCCCACCTAACCCAATAAATAAATGGGCAGCCACCCACTTTAGCCAATCAAGAGGAGGCAGCCAACCCACCATCCCTCTATAAAGGGAGCTTGGCCGGCCACCCTCCTCTCCTTTGCACTCATTCTCCACTCTTCACTCCTTCCTCGACTCCCTCATACCTTTCTCCTCCTTCTTCTCCACGAGCTGCTGCTCCCCCAAGGCTCCATGGCCGGCCATGGCCATGGAAAGCCCACCAAGATGAAGCTCCCCTCCTCCCTCAAGCTCCTCCTCACCATGAGAGCATCCCTCTCCTTCTTCTTCCCTAACCCTAGATGAATCCATCTCTCTTTATCTTTTCCCCTCTCACAAGATTGGATCTTGATGCAGGTGTATGTTGAACCAAGATTGTAGAAGCTTCACCTATCCTCACATCTGAAGTCCTTGACAAAAGTTCGTCCAAATCCATGCATTAATTTCTTCTATCTTGCTTGATGTAGCCCGACCTTCGGTTTTCGCCACATCATATGCATCGACGCCGACATGTCACGCAAAGGTGAATCTTCTCCTTTATGCGTGCGTACAATTACCTATGTGGAATGGTATGCTACTTCATCCTCCGTCATATGACCATGATAGGAATATATCGCCAAGTACGGAGGAAGTGGAGGATGCAATGGATGCTCGAGGACTCAAGGCCGAGGTCGTGGAAGCATGGAAGAAGCTCGAGGCGCAGCTACACCGGAGTCGCCGGCCTCGCCAACTCACAACGGAGTCTCCGGCCCATGAAGATCAAGACCGGAGTCTCCGGCCTACATACACGAGAGTCTCCGGACTATGTGAAGCGCTAGCCACAAGTCAATTAGGGCCAAGGCCCATGTACCCCCTTCTATGCCTAAACTACCCCTCCTTAGTGGCTCCCTATATATAGGCTCCCACCTCCCCTTCATTAGGGAGAGTTGATGAACTAGAATTTGGCTCATGCCTCCACCATCCCTCCGGGATTAGGGAAACCCCCTCCTTAGATTTACCCAAATCTATTGTACAAGGCACTCCTTATATGATTAGTCTCTCACACTCGTGATTCAACCACTGGTCTCTCACTCGTGTGATTCTACCGATCGTATACCGATCTTCCTCTCGGGGATTCTACCGCGTGTCTCTCTCTTGAGAGATTCTATCGGGATAGTGGTTCGGGCTATCGGGAGTAAACCGAATTGTATCGGGTTGGTGTGTGTTTGCGTGTGTTCATCGTGTTCATCGCCGTGTTCTTCGTGTTCTTCCTCTCCCCCGCCTTTCCCTCGGTCAATTCGTGAGATCGGGCAACCCACGTGGCCTTAGGTCGCATTATATGGTATCAGAGCAAAGGTTGCCACGAATTTGACCCTCGAATCTCTCCAATTTCGCCAAAAAAAAATCCCAAAAATTTTGCCCCAAAAAATAGCTCGAAATTTGATCTCCGGATTTGTTGCGTTTTTTGTGGTTTTGGTCCACAGATCTGATGTTTCTAGTGGTGATCTGCAATCCCTGCAATTTTCGTGGCTCAATTCCATCTATTTCGCATCGAATCTGAGACTTTTGTTGGCTTTTCCGTTCGGTTCTTGGCATAGTTCATCGCGAGGAAAAAAAATCCCATCGGGTCAACGCCAGCGCCTCACCACGCCGCCGCCGCTCTCCTCTGGCCCTGGCCGCTCGCGCCAACAGCCGCCGCCCATCACGCGCCCCCAGCCACACTCCACCACGGGCCGCCCACCTCGCGCCCGACCAAGCCGCCGCGCGCCACCACTCGCCCACAGCCGCGCGGCTCCGCTCCCTGCCGCCGTCTGGCCCGCCGAGCCGGCCGCCCGCACCGCATCAGCGCGCCCACCAGTCACGCGTGCGCCCAGGCCGCTGCTCCCGCCCGCGCTCAGCCCGGCCGCCCACCTCCCGCTCGCATCTGGCTGACCGCCGCCCAGGCACCTCCACGCTCTCCATTTCTGCTCCCCTGTGCCTCAACCAGCAAGCAGCAACCACGCCCGCGCTGACCCTCCAGCTCGACCCACGCGCACGCATCAGCAGCAATCCAAACCAGCAGCACTTGATCCGGCCGCCGGCCAACCTGCTCGATTCCGCTCGATTTCCTCAGCTCTGCCTGCTCCCGCTCAATCTTCCCTGCTCACCATCCACCGCACCAACCGCGTGCCCCCAACTCCACTTCAACAGCGCAGAAAATTGCTCAAACCGGATCCCAACCGGACCCCACGCCGGATTTCTCGCAAAAAAATGCTCGGACCGGGCGTCAACCGGGCGGCAACCGGACGGTCCGGCCCAGGATCCGGTCCAACCGGCCCCATGACCGGATTTTGACAATTTTGGCCAATTTTCGTGCAATTTTGACTCCACTTTTTGCCCCAAATTTTGACAACTTTTCGGAGCCCGTTTGACTCCAAATTTTAACAGCATCCCCCAAATACTCTACATAGGCCATCTCTAATTTTTGACGATTTTTGGAGCCCAACTTTTGACCGCTCTTTTTGACCCAACTTTTCAGGCATTGACTTAATTTGCCCGGTTTCCGTTTTGGAGTGCCTTTGGTCCGTGAGAACCGCTTTCGCGCCTACATCAACACCGCGACAACGGCATCGGCACCCCGGATTCCGGCGCATCTTCGCCACTTCGACACCACCACTTCGCCATCGCAAGTTCGTGTGCTTGACACCGCCTAACGTCAATAGGTATAACTTGCCTCCCCTACCCCTTGTAGCCCATTTCTTCCTTTGCGTACCTATCCCATTGAGAGTGGCTTTCCGAGCGTTGCGAAGCATTGCACAAGTGTCACGACCGTGAGAGGGTGTGTGTGCGTTGTGTTGAGCAAAGCTCCGAAGCAAGCTCGGTGAGAAAGATACACAAAAGAAGAAAAGTGTGACATAGAGAAAAAGAAAGCTTCTAAGCATAGAAAAAAGAGTGAAAAAAAGAGAAAAAAAATAGAAAAGAGTGTGTGTCCACCGATACCGAGAAGTGCAAAGCTTGTGAGCACTAAGAGAGAAAAGAGAAGAGTGACATTTGTGCAAATCTTGTTGCTTCTCTCATATGCAACCAAGCTACGATCTCTCTTGTGTTGGCGTGACACCGAGCTTATAGTCTTCGTTAGGACCATCTTGTTACTTAGCTCACTTCCTTGGTCGCGCTAACCCCATAGTTCTCCGTTGTGTGTGTTTCCGTGTTTCCTTGACATAGATCACCACTCTTGACATTTGACTTTGGATCTTACCCACATTTGACAATAGACTTTTCCGTTGATCTTTTTCGTTTGCTATCCACCTCTTACCCACCACATATAGAGTTCTTAATCTTTTGCGTGTGCTTTGAGTGTGTGTGTGAGTAACCCCGATACATTTCGACTTTGCTCTTGACTTGAACCATTTTTCCGATACTTTCTTGAAAGGTGGGATACTTGTGTAGTTTTCCTTCCACCATACATATACACCAATCCTAGTGAGAGATACACATGATGACCCCACTAGAGCAAGCCGAGATGAGAGCATACTTCGCCGAGCTAGATGCTCGAGAAGCCCAAATGACACCCAAAGAAAAAGCCGAGTGCAACGCATACTTCAAACACCTTGAGAGCAAGAGTGATACACACCATGAGTCGAGTGAGGATGTTTCGATTTCTAACAAATTAACCTCTACTCCGCTTGTGTTGTCTTCCTCTTTGCTAGGTTGCTCGGACATCGACGACGCCATTGCCATGGAGATGAGGGACTCCACTATATGTGAGATGAGCGACTCCACTATATGTGAGATGAGTGACTCCACTATATGTGAGCTTGATGAGTGCCTCTACTTCGAGAACATGAGTGATACACCGAATGAGATGAGAGTGGTAGTTGATAGGTCATGTGAGGCTATTTCGAATTCTAACAACTTACCCTCTACCTCTAGTGTGTTTCCTTGTGTCTCATTAGGTGCCATGGATGACGAGACGCCGATCATGGAGAAGATGTACATGGTGCATGAAGATGATGATATCACACCATGCTTGTTTCTTGAAGATGAACATGGAGGCCACATCGAGCCTACCACTTCCACAACACCTACCTCATATGAGCGGGACTACAAAGGTACCTATATGGGTGTTGATGATGCCATGATCCCACTAGTGGACATGATGAATTGTGAGTGCATGCATGATGATGATGATGATGATACAATTGCTATGTCACATGCTCCGTTCTTATTCCCATGTGATGCTTTGCTTGATAACAATGTTGACCATGTGGAATTACTTGCTTGTGACCATATGACCATGCCATGCTATGAGAGTTTCACGTTCTCTCCTTTTGCTTGCAATGTGTCGAACAATTGCTCTTTCCCATGTATTGCTTGCAATGAAAATGATAATGCTTGTGTTGTGACAACCTTGATGAACAATTGCTCTTTCCCTAAGTTGGTCAACAACAATGAAAAAATGTTGAACATGTTTTGTGCTACATGCTTGCAATATTCTCCCATTAATGCAACCAAAATGATGAACAATTTCTCTTTCCAATGCTTGGCTTGCAATAGTGTTAATATGCTTGTAAATGAGATTGCCCCCATAGCTCTCTCAAATTTTGGAGACTTTGCATATATCCATGTTGAGCATGTTACTAAGTTTTCCCCGCATATTCACCATGTGTACTATAATTTCTTGCTTACCGCTAATGGTGATGTGCAAAAGAAATGGACCATCATGATGGATGATGTGTTCATATACCATGCAAACACGTTCTTTGCTTTGCCTATTGTGTGTGTAGGTACACGGAAGACAAGGTCAACCTCGATTGAGCACGAGTTGACCAAACGAGCTCTTGAGAACATGATACAAGTGAGCTCCAATGAGTGGTTTCGCCCACACACTTCGACTACACAAGATCTCTCAATGAGAGCACAACGACACTTCGATAAGGTGACCTCCTTCAACTTGCGCTCTCTTGCTATACCCATGGAACTTCGGCTACTCTTTGAGTGTTGCGTTGCTTGTCTTGTGCTATTGATAGGGTTCACGATAAGTGATGCCACATTCAAGAGTTGTTGTCATCTCCCACCTCTACCCGTTCATGATGAGTTATCGTCGAGGACGACTCTTTTTCAAGTGGGGGGAGATGATGTAGCCCGACCTTCGGTCTTCGCCACATCATATGCATCGACGCCGACATGTCACGCAAAGGTGAATCTTCTCCTTTATGCGTGCGTACAATTACCTATGTGGAATGGTATGCTACTTCATCCTCCGTCATATGACCATGATAGGAATATATCGCCAAGTACGGAGGAAGTGGAGGATGCAATGGATGCTCGAGGACTCAAGGCCGAGGTCGTGGAAGCATGGAAGAAGCTCCAGGCGCAGCTACACCGGAGTCGCCGGCCTCGCCAACTCACAACGGAGTCTCCGGCCCATGAAGATCAAGACCGGAGTCTCCGGCCTACATACACGAGAGTCTCCGGACTATGTGAAGCGCTAGCCACAAGTCAATTAGGGCCAAGGCCCATGTACCCCCTTCTATGCCTAAACTACCCCTCCTTAGTGGCTCCCTATATATAGGCTCCCACCTCCCCCTTCATTAGGGAGAGTTGATGAACTAGAATTTGGCTCATGCCTCCACCATCCCTTTGGGATTAGGGAAACCCCCTCCTTAGATTTACCCAAATCTATTGTACAAGGCACTCCTTATATGATTAGTCTCTCACACTCGTGATTCAACCACCGGTCTCTCACTCGTGTGATTCTACCGATCGTATACCGATCTTCCTCTCGGGGATTCTACCGCGTGTCTCTCTCTTGAGAGATTCTATCGGGATAGTGGTTCGGGCTATCGGGAGTAAACCGAATTGTATCGGGTTGGTGTGTGTTTGCGTGTGTTCATCGTGTTCATCGCCGTGTTCTTCGTGTTCTTCCTCTCCCCCGCCTTTCCCTCGGTCAATTCGTGAGATCGGGCAACCCACGTGGCCTTAGGTCGCATCATTGCTGTTTCAGATTCTGTACGAACTTGTAAAATCCACCAAAACTCGTGTACAGCTCCGAATTGAGAGGTTCAAAGTTCCACGGATATCTAATGCAAAGATATACAACTTGGCTTTGGTTTCATCCTCAAATACGTTACACATTTTCCTGAGTAAATAAAGTTCTGAAAACATGCAGATTCATTGTTTGTTAGATTTACTTTGTTTTACAAACATTTTTGAGCAAACTCAACTCTGGGTGAAAGCCTTCGGCCATAGATTCATTTTGCCGTTGGTTTCACTTCAAGTTCCCTCCAAAAATTGAAATGGTGCACAGATCAAGTTTTGGTCAGATCTGACTTTGTCTAATTACTCAAGGAGCTTCGAAATTCAGTTTTGAGTGGAACCAATTGTGTTAGAACCATCTTTTCAATACCTTTCAGATGCAACCGACCTCATATTTTTAGGTTTTTTCTACGATTTTTGGCATACAGATCTTGTTTTCTGTGCAGTCAGATTCAAGCAAATTCCTAAATTTGTAGGGTTAATATTTTTGGGTGAATCCAATTGGGTTAGTCTTGTTTTAGTACTGGCCATCTAGGAAAAATATTTTTAGTCTCTATTCATGCTTGTTTGTTACTGTTAATAGTATGTGTGTGTCACATGGATTGTTGAGTCAAAACTTTTTGGTTTATTTAAAACCCTTGACCAACTCTTTGTATTAGAAATGGATAACCTTTGTTTTATTCTTGCAAAACAAAACCTCCGCAGCTTAACCTTATTTCTATTGTTTTACTTAAGTTTACAAATGGTGTGGTATATGGGTTACTTCCTATTTTTGGTGTAGTGTTTTGCTAACAAAATAAAATAGGAAGAGTGGTTTCCTGCTTTTCCAAAAATGTTTGGAAATATAAGATGTTTGTTTTTTAGGCCAAAGAATTTCACTTGTATTCTTTATGGTGTTATCTACCAGGGGGTAACTCATCTATGCCATGATGGTACCCCAAGGGGACAATTGCTAATTGTGAGGCTCTCATGTTTTTATTAAGTGAAATAAATTTGTTTTCTTTTAAAAGTTGCTTTGTAGTTACTATATGTCTTTTGTATGTTAGCCCTTAGTAAAGTGGTTAGCTATTGATTGTTGTTTGTTGAATGTTGTTTTGTTGGTACAATGTGATTGATTGTGTTCCTTTTATATTTTCCGGCGATAGATGCGAACAATTCCGGAGAAGAAGAAGAAGAAGTGGGATCGGACGAGGATGTTATTTATATTGTTGGAATTCTTATTTGATGGAGTTGAAGAAGTCCAGGGACAAACAAGCCAACCAAGGCAAGCCATCTATTGATCTCTGAATATTGTGTCACATATTGTTGACACTTTGTTGTCATTCTTATTCCATTATCTATGGTGGGTTATTCTCCGTTTGTGTCATGCATGCTTAATCTTTAGCATGGTAATCCTCTTGGTCATATCTTATGCACCTCTTAATGAGTGTTGTGTACTAGAAATAATCATAGTATGTCACCTCACTTGGTTGTCTGCACATGCTTCCTTTGAGCATGTTACCCTACTTGTCAATTCACTCACATACACCCTTCTAGTAAATTGATAAGTGTCTTCATGATCTTGGTGTACTCTCACCTTCGGAAGAGTATGCCTACCCACCTCGGGTATGTAGAGTGTGTTGATCCCCAACACCTCTGCTTATATTGTTGGTTAATGACACAAATCTGAAAGTGTTACCCCTCTTATGTTGGCCACTTACATGCTCACCTTGAGCATGTTAATCATTAGTGACATCCCACCTACACCCCTTAGTGGAGTAGTGGTTTTCCGACAAACATGTCGTACCTCTACAATGATGATGTCTCGGTTCACTTCCCGTGAGTATGCCGACCCCTTTTTGACACCTCCACACGTCCACTAAGTGGTCTTGATGAATAGCGTCATGACCATGTTGTGTTCTAGTTCCATCATGAAACTTTAGGTTGGGAACCCCTCAAGGTTTACCTTGTTGTAAAAGTTTTGAGAAAACCTTGGGTGAGTCGACCTTACCCAAGTGTATGGTTTATGAAAGGAAAGGATCTTGACAAGGATGGTTGGAAAGAGGAAAGTGTGTGTGACTTGGGTTTTTGAGAAAAATAACACACGTTTCTTTGTATTCGCCCGGAACAACTAAACCGCGCAACCACATTACCCCAACATGGGCACGGGGCTTAGCCCTAGTTTGTTGAAGCCGGCATGAGACACCTTCACAACTCTCTAGGAGGGTCACGATGACCTCTGACGCCGGGTTGCGCTCTGAAGGAGGCAATACACTGTAGTTGTCTATAGCCGGACGATTACTGAGGGTCTTCTGTCGTGGCGCCGGAGATACGCTCAAAAAGGAGGTATGCTGCCGGGGTGCCGGGAAGGGTTAAGCCCGCATGGAAGGACTCATGTCAGGGGAGATAAGCGAAAGGTTATGTCCGAGTTTCTGTCATGCCATAGTTGATATGCTGGGATGATGCCCACATGATAGACTCGCGGATCTTGTGGGGAAAGTGTGCAAACTCTGCAGAGTCAAATCTATTTGAATAGCCATGTCCGCGGTCATGGACGGTTGGAATGGCCGTTACCGAGTTGTGTCGAGTTTTGTTTTAAAAATGCTTTACAAAGAAGGTGAGAAAGTGTTGATGTACCGGAAGGGTACGGGGAAGGTTGTGTCGATCATATGGAGATGGTCGAGGAAGAAAAATAAATTGGGATACCCCTTCTTAGTGTTTCATGTTGTGGAACTCTTTTGTAGTATCTTCTTCAACAAAGATATAGAGATGTCATAGGATATCTTCTGAAGTTTCTTCTTCAATAAATATATAGAGATGCCGTAGTTTATCTTTTGAAGTATCTTCTTCAACAAAGATATAGAGATGTCATAGGACTCCCATAGTGTCCCCATCAACTGTGATGTCGGGATGCTATATCCACATGAGAAACTACTTTTCTTCTTCATGCTATTTCCACAAGAGAAATTAGTTCTTCCCTCTTGTCATCTTAGATTAGCACTTGTTATCTTGCACTCTTGCAAAGTACCTTCGTGATGGTTTGCGAGTACAATTCCAATGTACTCACGGCTTTGTCCCTGGCTATTTACTTGGCCATACTTGAAGGAGTTCGACAGATGAAGAAGGAGTTGACGACGTCTATGCGAGCTAGGAACGTCTTTCCAGTCAGTTGCCTGTAGGGTTATGGCAGATGACTTGGGCTCTGCGCTGTTGAAGTGATTCCGTTACTCTGATGATTAGGTCAGGCCCTTCGAGGCTATTATGTAAGTATGGTCATGTGACCTTATTGTAATTTTCTTATTCCGCTTTGTAATGGATGGTGTAATGTTGATATCAGTTCGGTTATGTGTTCACGGCGCACTGATCATGGGATCGTGAACTGTATACATAACAAGGATTTTGGACAGCTAGTCCGGGGTCCCCACAGTCGCCGTCCCCCGGTACGGACGGTTTCGATTTGGCCGAAGGAGGGTGTACAGAGGAGGAGGAGGATAAGCCCGACACCACCAGATTTGGGCGAAAGGGAGACGACGCAGGAGGAGAACCAGGGGAGGAGGATGAGCTCGACGCCACCAGATCCGTGATCTCGGGGACTGGATGAGATATGAAAATGAGATATTACGGATCTGGTAGGTTTTACAGAACTACCCCTCCTGTTCTCCACGACCGCCGCCATGGTGCCTAGTCCACGGGTGTGCGAGACCGAGAGAGATAGTTGACTGGATGGAGCCAAGTTTACATACGAACTTGGTCCTCTTTTGGACTTCCTCAGTGTGGCTCCACCCCGCGAAAACTGTATAAAATTTTGGTTCAATCTCGCGAGAAAAAAATTCAATCGGCGTGTAAAATTATTTTCAAATTCTCCCTGTTTTTTGGGTTTTTGAATGCTGGATATTTTCAATATGTTTCAAATGATCAAAAAAAGAGTAATATTTTTGGAAGTACAACCCTGCCCCTCTCCTCCTGCCGACCCAACATCACACCACCTTCCATAGACCCACACAACCCCAACTCTCGAGGATAGTAAATATATCTAAATGTGTGGACTCTAGACTATAAATAGTAAACTTTTATAACATAAAATGGACAATCTTCTTGTTAGTTCAACTTTTAGAAAAATATAAGCCTCATTTTCATTGGAAATGGATGTACTAGAATAGTAGTAAATATGTTTCATAATATAAAACTCTTAATAAAACTAGTGCTCCCAATATAGCTTATCCAATGTGTTATCACCAGAATTTGACCGGATCAGAGGTGGGCCGCGATTGGAGATGGGCTTGAAGAATATACATAGAAGGAATAAATGAATCGGCCTTGTGTATCAAGTTTGGGCTAGTTTGCCCGTGTATCTGTAACATAGTAGGATGCGTGTCGGTTAGAAGGAGTTTGGGCTCGTGCCCGGTTGGGATTATTCCCACGTTAGAAAGTCCCCGGACTATAAATATGTATCTAGGGTTTATGAAATAAACAACAATCACGTTCACCACAAACCAATCTCGGCGCATCGCCAACTCCCCCGTCTCGAGGGTTTCTTCCGGGTAAGCACCATGCTGCCTAGATCGCATCTTGCGATCTAGGCAAGCACACGTTTATTCGTCGTTCATGCGTTGCTCGCATCGAAGCCTTTTTGATGGCGAGCAACGTAGTTATCATAGATGTCTTAGGGTTAGCATTGTTCATCATATCATATGCTATCGTCGTGCAACCCTTAGGCATCTAGCCGCCCTTACGCCTATCTTGGGTGTAAGGGCGGCACCCCGCTTGATCATTGTTTAGTAGATCCGATCCGTTATGATTGCTCCTTGTTCTTCAAGGATTAGTTTAATATCTGCATGGTTAGGCCTTACAAACGGGTCGAAGGATCCAGTGGCGCGTATGGTGTAGTTTGCTAGCCCTAGACAGGATGTTCCGAGGATCAACTTCGTGTTGGTTTTTAGGCCTTGTCTAGGGTCGGTTTACGATCACCGTGCGTGGCTGCCAGGCTCGATCACGAGTAGGATGTTCCGATTATGCGGTGAAAACCCCAAATCGTAGTAGGTCGCTTCAGCTTTATTTTGATCAAGCAGGACCACCATCTGATCGTACACCTCGTACGTATCATGGGTGGATTGGCTCTTTGAGCCGATTCACAGGACAACCTGAGAGCCGATCGAGGCTCGTATTTAACGTTTACGTGTATGCCATGCAGGAAACTAAGCGAGGCATCATCCAACACCTTCCTGACCAGGTATAGGTCAGGTGGCACGCCCTGCATCAGCATCGGACGTGCGTGCCGAAGGCTTTGCGGGCTGTCGCTCGGAGGGACCAGGGCCAGCCGCAGTCCTGGGAGATTCCCGGCTCTACGGTGTTGCCCGTCGCTGCCCGCCGGTGGGTTTCTGACCGCAACACGTTCTGGCACGCCCGGTGGGACAATCTTCGACATCCACCGCATCGCCATCTACATCCGAGATGGCTGAAGGCACTCCGGTCAAGTACGAGGATCTGACTGAGGAGCTCAAGAAGAAGCATGACGAGATCAAAGCAGTCCTCGAAGCCGACCTCATTGGCTCTTTTCACAGAACCCGCTCACATGGCATCAGGTGGAAGGGGTTCTCACCGAAGGCGCACTTGATGGAGTGGACCTGTCCGCCCCGTCGGAAGAACGCACCAGGTCGTCGCGTCGAGAGATCAACTTCATGGTGGCTCATTCGGCTGCACCGTCATTCCCGAGAGCCCGGTGAACACTTTGGAGCGTGTCGCTCCGCGCGTGATCCAGGAAATCATGAGCCATCGTATTCTCCGTCGGGACCGGCTCGGGGACTTACCAAGGAGAGATGCCACTCCGAGTCCCGTCCACCGCTGCCGTTCGCGTTGGCAGCACCGAAGTGCCGAGTTCATCGGCATACGTCGTCTACAAGATTGGTGGTGACCCTAGTGACTACCAATTCTTACATGAGGCGCCCAAGGAGATCCCCCACGGATACACGTGCGCATACGTGCCGCGACTGCAATGAATCGGGGACTCTCGAACCAGGCCGCAACAAGCAGGGACTTCGGAACAGCAGGAGGAGCTTCGGGAACGCATCTTGAGAAGCGTACGTGGCTAGCTAAGTACGCCACTCCGACAAACCTCCGCAGCTCAGCTCCTGCAGCTTGGCTCAGTAGCTGGAAAAGCAAGCATGGCTGGCTAAGTATGCCACCCCGGCGAATCTTCGGAGTTCGACGCCCGCAGCCCATCACCGCGGATCAGATTTGTACGATTCCGAAAGACCAGTTCGGCATGATGCCGAAAAGGAGGACAATCGGCTATTCCAAGCCGTACCCCAACGAGTACGAATTGATCCCGCTACCACCCAAATATCGGCTCCCCGACTTCACAAAGTTTAGTGGATCAGATGGTTCCAGCTCCATCGAGCATGTGAGCCGATATTTGGCACAGCTGGGCACGATCTCAGCATCAGACGAGCTGCGTGTGAGGTTCTTCGCGCAGTCCCTCACAGGATCGGCTTTCGGGTGGTACACATCGCTGCCACCAAACTCAATCCGGACTTGGAAGCAGTTGGAAGAACAGTTCCACGTGCAGTATCACTCAGAGGCTTCCGAGGCTGGCATTGCCGATCTAGCACAAATACGATAGAAGCGCGGGGAAACAGTGGCGGAATACGTCCAGCGCTTCAGGACCATTAGGAACCGATGCTATTCGGTTCATGTAAGTGAAAAAGAAGCAGTCGAGTTGGCGGTGGTGGGTCTCTCATCATCGATCAAGGACGTGGCCTCCCAAGCGTACTACCCTTCACCGGCGCACATGGTGCAGAAGCTGTCAGCATATGAACAGCGCCACCCAGATGTTTACCAGGATAAATTCAAGCGTGCGGTGGTCCTGGTTGAGGCGGATGAAGATGAAGGTGCTGCGGGAGATCAAGAGGTAGCAGTGGCTGAATGGACTCGGGGGGCAAGCCCCGTGTCCTGTAAATGGGTTAAGCCACAACATCCTCCAAAAGGGTTTGACTTCGACGTGACCAAAGCTGAGCAGATTTTCGACCTCTTACTCAAGGAGAAGCAGCTAAAGTTACCCGAAGGCCACAAGATCCCCACGGTGCAAGAGCTGAACGGAAAGCCATACCGCAAATGGCATAACACGTTCACCCACGCCACCAACGACCGCAGGGTGTGGCGTCAACAGGTCCAAATGGCGATAGAACAAGGGCGGCTAATTTTCAGCCGAGTACGCCATGAAGGTCGACACACACCCCTTCCCCGCCGTTAACATGGTGGAGTATACTTACCATGGAGGGTGCCGACCAGATTTCTCGTGCAATATCAACATGGTAGGACTTGGTCACCACTCGGTAAGGACGGAGATGAGGGCAGCTGCTCTCATAGCAAGGACACAGAGGAAGCCGCTCCACGCGATCGGCTCCGTCACGATGGCAAGCGCTACATCACGGAGGGAGAAGTGAGGAACGTAAGATATCGGCGACCTCTCTCCGATCACCTCCTCAACAAGTATGTGGGTCAATACGACCAACGCCGGCGATACAACGACGATGATGAAAAAGATCGTCCGGCTAGGGACGACGAGAGACGTCGTCGGCATGATCGCGACGAGGAGCGATATGAGCGCCACGCCAAGGAAAAGTCGAGAGAGCAAGACGACGTGGATAGGCACCGGACTGCCCCTTCTTCGGACACTGCTCGGGATTCGGGAATGAGCCGATTGCCTACAATCGGCAACGCCCGTAATGTAAACAAAAGAAGAAGGATGCAGCTAGCGTGTCCGTGTTCAAACGTCTAGGGCCTCTCCCGCCTCGGAACAGTGCATGCCGAGTCCGCTCGGGTGGAAGATCTCGAGGAACTAGAGGACGATGATGAAGAAGAAGACAAGTATCATCGGCCAAGGTGGTGCCCTGATGGGCTCAGCCGTTCCCAAAAGCGAAGGGTTCAGCGTCTACGTGGGTTGGAGGAAGCTGAAAGGCTATACCTGCACACGTTGAGGAAGGCGCGGCCTGATCTGGCCACTAAAATTCAGCGAACCTCGGACGAAGAAGGTCGGCCACAAAGAAAAGAGTGGCGCCCCAGCAAAAGAAAGCCGATGATGAGACATCGGCCGGCACAAACATGGTCTTCATCCTTCCAACGGAGTTTAGTGCTCCAGGATTAGACGAAGCACCCGTGGCACAACTTGACTCGCGGCCCACGGCCGGTCATCTTTGAGAAGCCACGAGAGAGAAGCTACAGGCATCCGAAGGCCCCGTACTTACGAGGTTACATCAATGGGCAGCCCGTCAACAAGATGTTGGTGGACACCGGAGCGGCGGTTAACATTATGCCATACTCCATGCTACGTCGGTTGGGACGCTCTAGCTCGGATCCGATCAAGACCAAGTGTGACTCGAGCGATTTCAACGGCCAAGCATCCGACGCACAAGGTGTTCCGAACGTGGATCCGACCAGTAGGAAGGAAGACCGTCCCTACGACGTTCTTTATTGTCGACGGCAAGAGCTCCTATGCTGTCCTACTAGGGAGAGATTGGATCCACGCCAACCGTTGCATTCCGTCCACGATGCACCAATGCCTAATACAATGGGATGGAGATGAAGTAGAAGTCGTCCACGCAGATGATTCAGCCGAGATTTCAACGGCTGGCATGAACGTTTGGGAGACATCAGGCCAAGAGGCACTCTCAGGCATCAATTTGGACGACTGCGAGCGCATCGACGTGACAAAGGATGGGGTTAGGCTGGTTTTATCCACCGGCCTGACCGTGTAACAAAAGCAACATCGATGGACAAACGTGGCGATGCCGATCCAGGTGATCGTCCCCAAGGATTTATGGAGGAACATTGCAAAACCTTCATCGAGCAAGCAACATGGAGGCCGATTCCAGCAATCGGCCAAAATTATCCTCACAATTCATTCTGCCTGGGTTCAACGTCGATCCAATGGGCAATGGGTTTGCGTCGGCTGATGCGCTGGAAGAAATCCACATTGTTCCTAACAGAGCCGACGTTCACATTTTAGTGCCTTGGCTAACCACAGAGCCGATATCAGCAGTTACCTGGCAGAATCGGCTCGGGGGGCACCTAATCAGATGAACATGTGCGATACATGTGCAGTGAAAATACTGGGGTCCGATAGAAAAATCGGCCGCCCGTAAAAAAAAATTTCGCATGATATGCAGCCGATGCACGGACATCGACTTAAGGATAGAAAGCAGATGCTTAGCCATCGACTCAGGAGGTACAGCTGTTATAAACAGAGGCTCAAGGGCAACCAAGGTGGCGACTTGGTTGATGTCACGTTCAGAGGTTGTTACGTCCAGAGTTTTGGAGACTACCAGAAATTCAAAACATCCTCACTGGAAGTTACATCAGCCTGCCGAAGATGATGAGCCGATCTGATCAGCAAGACGCAAGAATTGGACTGGAGAAGCTCGGGGGGCAGCTCACCCTGAAGGTTCTCTCCTCTGGAGAGCCGATTTTGTTCAAATCGGCTGGCTCTGCATTATAATTTGGAAGCCGATGGTGGCACCTGGCTCACCTCTTTTCTCGCCTTGACTGAGGCTCGGGGGGCAGCTTGCTCTGAAGGACCCTTTGCTATAGGAAGCCGATGCGGTTGAAGTCGGCTGGCTCTACATCTCAACTTTTTTGAGGAATGGTCGCTGCGGGAAAACAGAGCAGGATTTCAAACATCGCTGTAGATTATCGAAAGAAAAATTGTGGATAAGTGATGCCTGTCCTGCAAGTATCGCCTCCGGCCTCCGGTTGATTCAAGCAATGGTCCTAGAGCTCTCCCGAAGTCAAAAGGGATTTGGAAAAGAAGGATTCGGCAGGAGAACGTCTGGAAACCTAAGCTTAATGATGAGACCAGGCGTTATTTCAGAAGTTTTGCCGTTAAATCTAACGCTGCGCTCAATGGCCGCGGTTTGGACCTGTTCGGTTGGAAGTTTGGGGATCTGAGTTTGAGCAAGGTTCGCAGGTTACCGTTTGAGTAGGTTGCTAAATTCGTCTATCTCAAAATTTATCGTAAGAGGCCGATGCGTTGCCGTCGGCTCATTGAGCGTTGGTCAAACTAACAATCGGCAGAATCAGTACGAAAGGAAATCGGCAAAATCAAGTTAAGGAAAAGTCTTCTTCATTAATAAGAGAGGATTTTTACAATGAAGAGCCGATTGCTCAAGCGAGGAAGAACAAAAGAAGAGTCGATTGCTCAGGGGCTACTAATCCTACATTGCTAATCCTCGCTAGCATCATCGTCGGCGTCGGAGTTGCCGTCGGTGCTACTGCCGGAGAATTCCTCGTCGCTGCTGCCCCAGCCTTCGGCCGGAGCTTCTTCTTCCTCGTCATCATCATCATCCTCGCTGTCCGCCCAAGCGCGGAAGCGCTTCGCCGGCGGGTACCCAGCGGAAGAGGAGGAATCCTCCTCCTCCTCCTCTTCTCCTTCCTCGTCATCATCCTCGTCCTTGCTGTCCGCCCACATGCGGGAGCGCTTCTTCGGCGGGTGCCTGGCGGAGGGGGAGGCCTCTGTCTTCTCTACTTCTCCTTCTTTCTCCTCCTTGTCGGAGGAGATGGGGTTCGCCCCGGAGTGGAGGTCGTCTTTGTTCTTGCTCTTCGGCGAAGATTGGAGGGGGAGGCCTGAGGGGGAAGAGGAAGAGGAAGACATTGCTACAGGGGAAGAGGGTTTTTGGGCGCCGGTGGACGAGAACAGAGCAGGGGGATGAAGTGGCGAACCGTTCGGCACGGATAAATAAGGGGGTGTAGTGGAGATTTAATGCCATGACGGTTCTCGAGGACGTGATGCCGAAATTATCAATTCGTGCGCAGAAGCCCGGGAGGCGAGGCGAAATGATGGAAGATTCTGCGGCAGTTCGCTCCGCCACGACATGACCCGACGAAAGAAAAGCGTAATGACTTTGGAAATGTTATTTCCAAAACCAGGGGGGCATGTGTTATCACCAGAATTTGACCGGATCAGAGAGGTGGGCCGCGATTGGAGATGGGCTTGAAGAATATACATAGAAGGAATACATGAATCGGCCTTGTGTATCAAGTTTGGGCTAGTTTGCCCGTGTATCTGTAACATAGTAGGATGCGTGTCGGTTAGAAGGAGTTTGGGCTCGTGCCCGGTTGGGATTATTCCCACGTTAGAAAGTCCCCGGACTATAAATATGTATCTAGGGTTTATGAAATAAACAACAATCACGTTCACCACAAACCAATCTCGGCGCATCGCCAACTCCCCCGTCTCGAGGGTTTCTTCCGGGTAAGCATCATGCTGCCTAGATCGCATCTTGCGATCTAGGCAGCACACGTTTATTCATCGTTCATGCGTTGCTCGTACTGAAGCCTTTTTGATGGCGAGCAACATAGTTATCATAGATGTCTTAGGGTTAGCATTGTTCATCATATCATATGCTATCGTCGTGCAACCCTTAGGCATCTAGCCGCCCTTACGCCTATCTTGGGTGTAAGGGCGGCACCCCACTTGATCATTGCTTAGTAGATCCGATCCGTTATGATTGCTCCTTGTTCTTCAAGGATTAGTTTAATATCTGCATCGTTAGGCCTTACAAACGGGTCGAAGGATCCGATGGGCGCGTAGGGTGTAGTTTGCTAGCCCTAGACAGGATGTTCCGAGGATCAACTTCGTGTTGGTTTTTAGGCCTTGTCTAGGGTCGGTTTACGATCACCGTGCGTGGCCGCCAGGCTCGATCACGAGTAGGATGTTCCGATTATGCGGTGAAAACCCCAAATTGTAGTAGGTCGCTTCAGCTTTATCTTGGTCAAGCAGGACCACCATCTGATCGTACACCTCGTACGTATCATGGGTGGATCGGCTCTTTGAGCCGATTCACAGGACAACCTGAGAGCCGATCGAGGCTCGTATTTAACGTTTACGTGTATGCCATGCAGGAAACTAAGTGAGGCATCATCCAACACCTTCCTGACCAGGTATAGGTCAGGTGGCACGCCCTTGCATCAGCATCGGACGTACGTGCCGAAGGCTTTGCGGGCCGTCGCTCGGAGGGACCAGGGCCAGCCGCAGTCCTGGGAGATTCCGGCTCTACGGTGTTGCCCGTCGCTGCCCGCCGGTGGGTTTCTGACCGCAACACAATGTTAGAGTGAGGGACAAACACATTTCTTCCAATATTTCCCATCGAACCATGTAGCTCTATTTGTAAATAGATGCCTAAGATTTATCCATGATTGGATGCATGTATGTACGTAGATAATATTTAGTACAAAGATACATCCAGATTTGAGCACCCTGTATCATATACATAGGCACCGAAAATTTGGCCCCACCTATTCTGGACCCACGTGCGGGTTACTTGCCCAAAGCACCCAACATATTTAGTAATTTCTAGATATTGCACAAAATACCCGATTTACACGTATTTTGCACAAAACAACCCTATACATGTAATCCAACATAAAGAGGTCCAAATATGTGATTAAGCTGCTTAGCAACAACCCTTACAAAGATGACCCACACATCAATGATGATGATGTGGCATACGATTGAAGTGTATAAGCATGTGTTTGGTTCATGACTTCATAGGAATGGGATGGATCATCCCCTGGATGGGATGGGACCATCCTTGTTTCTGTTTGGTTGAGGGATATAAGGTGGATGGGATGCAGTGTGTTTAGATTAAATGATAATATTGGATCATTAGCATGTAGTTAATCAGTATTTAATGGGCCCTCATCCTGCTGCCGCCGCCAATGTCGGATCTTGGGGGATGGAGGTTGCAGGCCTCGCCGGCGGTATTCCCATGCCGCCCCCGATGTGCGAGGTGGTGGTCCTCGCCGGCGGCCTTGCCATGCCGCTAGGACGCGCGAGGTGACGGGCCTCGGCGGCGGCCTTCGCACGCCAGCACGATGCGCGAGGTGGTGGACGTCGCCGGTGGCCTTCCCATGCCGCCATGAACGGGGCCGGCGCCAGCTACTGCTCTCACGAGCATTGCTGGTAGGCGTCGACGAGGGAGATGCGGCCCAGCTAGCTATTGACGCTCGGGGCGGTGACGGTGAGCTCCGATGGGGCGGTGGCAGTAAGCTCAGATTAGCACTAGGAGAGAGATTAGGAAGCAATCCACAAATTTGAAAAACGTGGATGAAGAGGTCCGACCAATTTGGAGGGATCACCTGAGTCAGCATCTTTAGGGTATATTATATTATGTGGATGGTACCATCCCTCTTATTTTACAACCAAACACATGTAAAATTAGGACCATCCTATCACATCCCTCTTTTGGTCCGGAACCAAACGCTCCCTAAGTGGATTGCCTAGCCCTTTTCTTCAGTTCGGACTTTTGGTTACGTTGGCTAGTGCGAGAAGCTTGACATGTGGTACGGTATCAGAGCCCAGGTCTCGAGTTCGAGTCTTTCCTTCGCAATTTATGCTAAAATTGTTGTTGCCCCCTCGGAGTCCACGTATACGCCTCTTGAGATATATACCTATGAGTCTTTTCACGTGTTGACTTGTCTCCCGTCACATTGAGTATTTCACAATTTATAGTTTTTGAACCTTTAATGATTTTTGGGTTTCTTAAATAGTTTTACAAAAATTAACTTTCTCAATTTTTCATGAATATGAATTTTAAATGTATTTTATTTTACATTTTTCTTAAATTTTTCAAAAATGGATCTTTTGAATTTTTTGAATTTCCATTGAATTTTCTAGCTAAAGAGGGTTGATATAGTACTAATATTAATAAGAACTATAGTAGCATAAGGGTAGCTCAAGTAAGTAGAACAAATAAGTTAAGCGTGTTTGGGCTGAAGGAATTTGAGGATCGGTGACCTATAGTTGCATCCATGTCTCTGACTTTAATTTGGCTTGATTTCAAGAATATGGTGAGATATCATTTATGTTTTATAGTCCTCGAGCGGACTCCTTTAAGTGGACTACTGGAATCTATAACACCTTCTGTCAACCCGACACACCCACTTCCTGGAAGTTCACTCCATTTTTTGAAGTTCACTACATGTTTGAAAGTTCACTATTTTTTTTGAAGTTCACCTTTTTTTCAAAAGTTTCACATCATGTTCAGGATCATACACATTGTTTAGATCACACACACAATTTATAATCTTTTCCCAATTCCGAACTTCTAGTTGTAAAAATAAGTTTTATAAAATTTCAAAAATAAGTTTTATAATATTTCAAAATTAGTTTTTCAATTATTTTTAATTTTTCTAGATACTTTTTTATTTTAAAAATTTTAGATTCTTCGAATGTTAAATTTTTATATGTATTATTTTATAATTTTTGAACCTCTAATGTTTTTTTAAATAGTTCTTTCAAAAACCTAAAAACATACAATTTCTCGATTTTTTCTTAAAATATTATTTTACATTTTCTAACAAATTAATTTTTGATTTTTGAAATTTTTGAATTTCCTTTGAATTTTCTGGCTTAAGAGGGTTGATATAATACTAATATTAGTAAGAACTATAGTAGCTTAAGAGTAGCTCAATTAAGTAGAACTTAGAAGTTAAGCGTGTTTGGGTAGGAGTAATTTGAGGAAACGTGACCTAGTTGGAAGTCATCATTTCATTGACCCCACCCAACCTCTAGCTTACCACCCCATCACATCTCCCGCGGGACCTAATTAAACACCCACATTTCGAAAGAGGAGGACCATGCCTATGTGCAGCTCTATCACCCGACGAGAACGGGCCCTACATCTCAAGATTTCGAAGGGGATTCTGTGACTTTTCCTTTCCTGACTTTGGTTTACTACTAGCCACCGGGCCCCGCACTCGGTACGACCCACATTTCGGTGATTCAAAGTCGGGGAAATGTTAGCTAGAGAGGCTGGGTCAAAGAATATTTTCCCCAAGATGTGTTCACAAGCTGAGAGTTTCGAGAGGCATGGAGTACTACGGAGGCCTAGGTGGAGCTGTATCATCCGACAAGCGGGCCCTACACATCACAAGATTTCAAAGGGGATTATGTGATGATAGGGCATAGGTGGCCGATCTTTCGATGAGATGTGGATAAATCGATTTGTTGGTGGATTTCGTGCTTGACGATCCGACTACACGTGCAAAGCTCGTGCGCCAATGCAATCGCTAGGACAATTCCCGGGAGTTACTGATCTTGCGGATGCACGATCAACCTGACCAGCGAGATTCTTAATTCCTACCTGAAATCGAGAACAAGTAAGAACTAATAATGCAATCAGAATTATTGCGGATATAGATGAAAGCTTTATTGAAAAGGTGGGATTCCGAATAGTCGGTCTTGTTCTGGGCGTTGGCATCAAAAGAAGTACATGAGAGTTGCAGCAATGGATAACTTTTAGTCTAATCAAAATCAAAGTTCTAATGAAGGCTACAGAGGGATATATATGGGGTAAGTGAAGGGATTTTCGTCCAACCAGCTAGGGTTGGCCAAAAACACACCTAAATGGGCCTTCTTCCACTTATATGGCCTCTTAAAATCCCCTAAAATACCTAATGCGAAAATACATGGGCCTGGCCCATTAAATAAGGTGACGCAGCACCAAATATAACTGTTTGGACGAATTTTATGATGAGGTAACTTGTATAATTCATCCAAGCATCGTTGCTTCACTATGGTAGCTTCAATGTTCTGAAATCCTCGCTTGCAACGCCATTCTGAATCCTTGCAGGCCTGCTGCCATCTCCATGCACGTTCCTAATCCAATGCTTGGCGTCCATGCTAAATCCATTCCTAAATAATATAAATACATTTGATTTAGGCAGCATCATATTCTCATATATATTAGGAAGGATTCCTAGTAACGAAGGTACCTGACAATTTAGTTGAAACATACAAGCTCTTGCGAGAGGTCCTTGTATTTGAAGTCCAAGAGGATATGTGGTTGTAGAAGTATCAGTTGTATCTATCATAGCGATGTCCTCATCATCCTCCCCTTCTTGAATTGAAGTCGTCCTCGACGTAGTCTCATCTTTTTCACCAAAATATGGCTTCAAATCGGAGGTAGTGATGTCCTCATCATCCTCCCTTTCTTGAAAGAAAAGCTGTCCTCGGCGATGTTTATTCTGTAAACATGCTAACGAAAGAGACAAGGTATATGCATGGTATATGTATATGTCATCCGTTTTAACAACTCTCTCATGTTGCCCATTTAATTTAGTACATATACCAATATTGTAGTAGCTTAGAAGATCATTAGTCCCCAGTAAACATTTATCACAACTCAGTTTGCAGATATAAGTGAAGCACATATTAACTCCTTTTTAATTGTAAAGCTCATCATTAAACCATCCCAATAATGGTAAACCAAAATTCAGTATTTCCAAATTACATGCTACAACTAGCTTAAAGAAGCGATCATGCAACAAGCTATTTTGCATAAAGTCTATACCATTATTGGAGGTCATATCAAAATGATTGAACATAGGTGGAATTTTACTTCCCAACAAACCAATAGTATATGGAACATCAGCACATGTAATGGAAATTTTATTCACCAAAAATTCATTGTCTACGCCATACTCTCCAATTAAATTAAAAGTATAACCATGGGTGATGCGTGCAGTTAACACACGTCCGTTGGGAACCCCAAGAGGAAGGTGTGATGCGTACAGTAGCAAGTTTTCCCACAGAAAGAAACCAAGGTTTATCGAACCAGTAGGAGCCAAGAAGCACGTTGAAGGTTGATGGCGGCGAAGTGTAGTGTGGCGCAACACCAGGGATTCCAGCGCCAACGTGGAACCTGCACAACACAATCAAAGTACTTTGCCCCAACGTAACAGTGAGGTTGTCAATCTCACCGGCTTGCTGAAAACAAAGGATTAAACGTATTATGTGGAAGATGATGATTGTTTGCGAAGAACAGTAAAGAACAATTGCAGTAGATTGTATTTCAGATATAAACAATGGACCAGGGTCCACAGTTCACTAGTGGTGTCTCTCCCATAAGATAAATTGCATGTTGGGTGAACGAATTACAGTTGGGCAATTGACAAATAAAGAAGGCATAACAATGCACATACATATATCATGATGAGTACTATGAGATTTAATCAGGGCATTACGACAAAGTACATAGACCACTATCCGAACATGCATCTATGCCTAAATAGTACACTTTCGAGGTTATCATCCGAACCCCTTCCGGTATTAAGTTGTAAACAACGAGACAATTGCATTAAGTATGGTGCGTAATGTAATCAACACAAATATCCTTAAACAAAGCATCGATGTTTTATCCCTAGTAGCAACAAGACATCCACAACCTTAGAAATTTACGTCACTCGTCCTGCATTTAATGGAGGCATGAACCCACTATCAAGCATAAATACTCCCTCTTGGAGTTAGAAGTATCAACTTGGCCGAAGCCTCTACTAGCAACGGAGAGCATGCAAGAACATAAACAACATATATGATAGATTGATAATCAACTTGACATAGTATTCAATATTCATCGGATCCCAACAAACACAACATGTAGCATTACAAATAGATGATCTTGATCATGATAGGCAGCTCACAAGATCTAACATGATAGCGTAATGAGGAGAAGACAACCATCTAGCTACTGCTATGGACCCATAGTCCAGGGGTGACTACTCACACATCGATCCGGAGGCGATCACGGCGATGAAGAGCCCTCCGGGAGATGATTCCCCTCTCCGGCAGGGTGCCGGAGGCGATCTCCCGAATCCCCCGAGATGGGATTGGCGGCGGCTGCGTCTCTGGAAGGTTTTCCGTATCGTGGCTCTCGGTACAGAGGGTTTCGCGACGAAGGCTTTAAGTAGGCGGAAGGGCGGAGTCGGAGGAGTCACGGGGGCCCCACACGCTAGGGCCGCGCGGGCCCCCTCTAGGCCGCGCCGCCCTAGTGTGGCGGCACCCGTGGCCCCACTTCGTTTCTCCTCGGTCTTCCGGAAGCTTCGTGGAAAAATAAGCCCCTGGCGTTGATTTCGTCCAATTCCGAGAATATTTCCTTACTAGGATTTCCGAAACCAAAAACAGACAGAATCGGCTCTTCGGCATCTCGTCAATAGGTTAGTGCCGGAAAATGCATAATAATGACATAAAGTGTGTATAAAACATGTGAGTATCATCATAAAAGTAGCATGGAACATAAGAAATTATAGATACGTTTGAGACGTATCAAGCATCCCCAAGCTTAGTTCCTACTCGCCCTCGAGTAGGTAAACGATAACAAGGATAATTTCTGAAGTGACATGCTATCATAATCTTGATCAATACTATTGTAAAGCACATGAGATGAATGCAGCGATTCGAAGCAATGATGAAGACAATGAGTAAACAAATGAATCATATAGCAAAGACTTTTCATGAATAGTACTTTCAAGACAAGCATCAATAAGTCTTGCATAACAGTTAACTCATAAGCAATAAATTCTTAGTAGAAAGCTTTGAAACAACACAAAGGAAGATATAAGTTTCAGCGGTTGCTTTCAACTTCAACATGTTTATCTCATGGATAATTGTCAACACAAAGTAATATAACAAGTGCAATAGGTAAACATGTAAGAATCAATGCACACAGTTTACACAAGTGTTTGCTTCTAAGGTAGAAAGAATAGGTAAACTGACTCAACAATAAAGTAGAAGAATGGCCCTTCGCACAGGGAAGCATGGATTACTATTTTTGTGCTAGAGCTTTTCATTTTGAAAACATAGAAACAATTTTGTCAACGGTACTAATAAATCATATGTGTTATGTATAAGATATCCTATAAGTTGCAAGCCTCATGCATAGAATACTAATAGTGCCCTCACCTTATCCTAATGAGTTTGGATTAACACGGATTATCATTGCATAACATATGTTTCAACCAAGTGTCACAAAGGGGTACCTCTATGCTGCCTGTACAGAGGTCTAAGGAGAAAGTTCGCATTGGATTTCTCGCTTTTGATTATTCTCAACTTAGACATCCATACCGGGACAACATAGACAACAGATAATGGACTCCTCTTTTAATGCTTAAGCATTTAACAACAGATAATATTCTCATAAGAGATTGAGGATTTGTGTCCAAACCGAAACTTCCACCATGATTCATGGCTTTAGTTAGCGGCCCAATGTTCTTCTCTAACAATATGCATACTCAAACCATTTGATCATGAAAATCACCCTTACTTCAGACAAGACGAACATGCATAGCAACTCACATGATATTCAACAAAGGTAAAAGTTGATGGCGTCCCTGAAACATGGTTACCGCTCAACAAGCAACTTACTAAGAAATAAGATACATAAGTACATATTCTTCACCACAATAGTTTTTAAGGCTATTTTCCCATGAGCTATGTATTGTAAAGGCAAAGAATAGAATTTTAAAGGTAGCACTCAAGTAATGTACTTTGGAATGGCAGAGGAATACCATGTGGTAGGTAGGTATGGTGGACACAAATGGCATAGTTTTTGGCTCAAGGATTTGGATGCACGAGAAGAATTCCTCTCAATACAAGGCTAGGCTAGCAAGGTTGTTTGAAGCAAACTCAAGTATAAAATGGTGCAGCAAGACTCACATATGAACATATTGTAAGTATTATAAGAATTTACATCGTCTCCTTGTTGTTCAAACACCTCAACCAGAAAATATCTAGACTTAGAGAGACCAATCATGCAAACCAAATTTTAACAAGCTCTATGTAGTTCTTCATTAATAGGTGCAAAGTACATGATGCAAGAGCTTAAACATGATCTATATGAGCACAACAATTGCCAAGTATCAAATTATTCAAGACATTATACCAATTACCACATGCGGCATTTTCCGTTTCCAACCATATATCAATGAACGAAGTAGTTCAACCTTCGCAATGAACATTAAGAATAAAGCTAAGAACATATGTGTTCATATGCAACAGCGGAGCGTGTCTCTCTCCCACATAAAGAATGCTAGGATCCAATTTTATTCAAACAAAAACAAAAATAAAAGCAAACAGACGCTCCAAGTAAAGCACATAAGATGTGACTGAATAAAAATATAGTTTCACTAGAGGTGACCTGATAAGTTGTCGATGAAGAAGGGGATGCCTTGGGCATCCCCAAGCTTAGATGCTTGAGTCTTCTTAAAATACTCAGGGATGAACCACATGGGCATCCCCAAGCTTAGACTTTTCACTCTTCTTGATCATATTGTATCATCCTCCTCTCTTGACCCTTGAAAACTTCCTCCACACCAAACTCAAAACAAACTCATTAGAGGGTTAGTGCATAATTGAAAATTGATATATTCAGAGGTGACATAATCATTCTTAACACTTCTGGACATTGCACAAAGCTACTGAAAGTTAATGGAACAAAAAAATCCATCAAACATAGCAAAACAGGCAATGCGAAATAAAAGGCAGAATCTGTCAAAACAGAACAGTCCGTAAAGACGTATTTTCCAGGGGCACTTAACTTGCTCAGATGAAAATGCTCAAATTGAATGAAAGTTGCGTACATATCTGAGGATCACACACTTAAATTGGCAGATTTGTCTGAGTTACCTACCGAGAACCCTGCCCAAATTCGTGATAGCAAGAAATCTGTTTCTGCGCAGTAATCCAAATCTAGTATTGACTTTACTATCAAAGACTTTACTTGGCACAACAATGCAATAAAATAAAGATAAGGAGAGGTTGCTACAGTAGTAATAACTTCCAAGACTCAAATATAAAACAAAGTGCAGAAGTAAAATAATGGGTTGTCTCCCATAAGCGCTTTTCTTTAACGCCCTTCAGCTAGGCGCAGAAAGTGTGAATCAAGTATTATCAAGAGATGAAGCATCTACATCATAATTTGTTCTAATAATAGAATCATAAGGTAACTTCATTCTCTTTCTAGGGAAGTGTTCCATACCTTTCTTGAGAGTAAATTGATATTTAATATTACCTTCCTTCATATCAATGGTAGCACCAACAGTTCGAGAAAAGGTCTTCCCAATATAATGGGACAAGATGCATTGCATTCAATATCCAAGACAACAAAATCAACGGGGACAAGGTTATTGTTAACCATAATATGAACATTATCAATCCTCCCCAAAGGTTTCTTTATAGCATTATCAGCAAGATTAACATCCAAATAACAATTTTTCAATGGTGGCAAGTCAAGCATATCATAGATTTTCTTAGGCATAACGAAATACTTGCACCAAGATCACATAAAGCATTACAATCAAAATCATTGACCCTCATCTTAATGATGGGCTCCCAACCATCTTCTAACTTCCTAGGAATAGAAGTTTCAAGTTTTAGTTTCTCTTCTCTAGCTTTTATGAGAGCATTTGTAATATGTTTTGTAAAGGCCAAATTTATAGCACTAGCATTAGGACTTCTAGCAAGTTTTTGTAAGAACTTTATAACTTCAGAGATGTGAAAATCATCAAAATCTAAACCATTATGATCTACAGCAATGGGATCATTGTCCCCAATGTTGGAAAAAAATTCAGCAGTTTTATCACAAGCAGCTTCAAGCAGCTTTAGCAGTTTCGTGTAATTTTGCATGCTTTGCACTAGGAGTAGAAACATTGCCAACACCAATTATTTTACCATTGATAGTAGGAGGTGTAGCAACATGTGAATCATTATCATTACTAGTGGTGGTAATAGTCCAAACTTTAGCTACATTATTCTCTTTAGCAAGTTTTTCGTTTTCTTCTCTTTCCCACCTAGCATGCAATTCAGCCATCAATCTTATATTCTCATTAATTATAACTTGGATGGCATTTGCTGTAGTAACAATCTTATTATCAATATCCTTATTAGGCATAACTTTCAATTTTAAAAGATCAACATCAGAGGCAAGTCTATCAACCTTAGAAGCAAGAATATCAATTTTATCAAGCTTTTCCTCAATGTATTTGTTAAAAGCAGTTTGTGTACTAATAAATTCTTTAAGCATGGCTTCAAGACCAGGGGTTACATTCCTATTATTGTTGTAAGAATTCCCATAAGAATTACCATACCCATTACCATTAGCAGAAGGATATGGCCTATAGTTGTTACCAGAATTATTCCTATAAGCATTGTTGTTGAAATTATTATTTTTAATGAAGTTCACATCAACATGTTTTTCTTGGGCAACCAATGAAGCTAAAGGAACATTATTTGGATCAACATTAGATCTACCATTCACAAGCATAGACATAATCACATCAATCTTATCACTCAAGGAGGAGGTTTCTTCGACAGAATTTACCTTCTTACCTTGTGGAGCTCTTTCCGTGTGCCATTCAGAGTAATTGACCATCATATCATCAAGAAGCTTTGTAGCCGCCCCCAAAGGAATGGACATAAAGGTACCTCCAGCAGCTGAATCCAATAGGTTCCGCGAAGAAAAATTCAATCCTGCATAGAAGGTTTGGATAATCATCCAAGTAGTAAGTCCATGGGTTGGGCAATTCTTTACCAAAGATTTCATTCTCTCCCATGCTTGAGCAACATGTTCATTATCCAATTGCTTAAAATTCATTATGCTACTTCTCAAAGATATAATTTTGGTAGGAGGATAATATCTACCAATAAAAGCATCCTTACATTTAGTCCATGAATCAATACTATTCTTAGGCAAAGATAGCAACCAATCTTTAGCTCTTCCTCTTAAGGAGAAAGGAAACAATTTTAATTTTATAATGTCACCATTTACATCCTTATACTTTTGCATTTCACATAGTTCAACAAAATTATTAAGATGGGAAGTAGCATCATCAGAACTAACACCAGAAAATTGCTCTCTCATAACAAGATTCAGTAAAGCAGGTTTAATTTCAAAGAATTCTGTTATAGTAGCAGGTGGAGCAATAGGTGTGCATAAGAAATCATTATTATTAGTGTTTGTGAAGTCACACAACTTAGTATTTTCAGGAGTATTCATTTTAGCAATAGTAAATAAAGCAAACTAGATAAAATAAAGGCAAGTAACTATTTTTTTTTGTGTTTTTAATATAGAGAACGCAAACAAGATAGTAAATAAAGTAAAGCTAGCAACTAATTTTTTGTGTGTTTTTTTAGTGCAGCAAACAAAGTAGTAAATAAAATAAAGCAAGACAAAAACAAAGTAAAGAGATTGGAAGTGGAGACTCCCCTTGCAGCGTGTCTTGATCTCCCCGGCAACGGCGCCAGAAAAAGAGCTTGATGCGTGCAATTAACACACGTCCGTTGGGAACCCCAAGAGGAAGGTGTGATGCGTACGATAGCAAGTTTTCCCTCGAAAGAAACCAAGGTTTATCGAACCAGGTAGGAGCCAAGAAACACGTTGAAGGTTGATGGCGGCGAAGTGTAGTGCGGCGCAACACCGGGGATTCCGGCGCCAACGTGGAACCTGCACAACACAATCAAAGTACTTTGCCCCAACGTAACAGTGGAGGTTGTCAATCTCACCGGCTTGCTGAAAACAAAGGATTAAACGTATTGTGTGGAAGATGATGATTGTTTGCGAAGAACAAGTAAAGAACAATTGCGGTAGATTGTATTTCGGATGTAAAGAATGGACCGGGGTCCACAGTTCACTAGTGGTGTCTCTCCCATAAGATAAATAGCATGTTGGGTGAACGAATTACGGTTGGGCAATTGACAAATAAAGAAGGCATAACAATGCACATACATATATCATGATGAGTACTATGAGATTTAATCGGGGCATTACGACAAAGTACATAGACCACTATCCAAGCATGCATCTATGCCTAAATAGTCCACTTTCAGGTTATCATCCGAACCCCTTCCGGTATTAAGTTGTAAACAACGTGACAATTGCATTAAGTATGGTGCGTAATGTAATCAACACAAATATCCTTAGACAAAGCATCGATGTTTTATCCCTAGTAGCAACAAGCACATCCACAACCTTAGAACTTTCCGTCACTCGTCCCAGCATTTAATGGAGGCATGAACCCACTATCGAGCATAAATACTCCCTCTTGGAGTTAGAAGTATCAACTTGGCCGGAGCCTCTACTAGCAACGGAGAGCATGCAAGAACATAAACAACATATATGATAGATTGATAATCAACTTGACATAGTATTCAATATTCATCGGATCACAACAAACACAACATGTAGCATTACAAATAGATGATCTTGATCATGATAGGCAGCTCACAAGATCTAACATGATAGCACAATGAGGAGAAGACAACCATCTAGCTACTGCTATGGACCCATAGTCCAGGGGTGAACTACTCACACATCGATCCGGAGGCGATCATGGCGATGAAGAGCCCTCCGGGAGATGATTCCCCTCTCCGGCAGGGTGCCGGAGGCGATCTCCTAAATCCCCCGAGATGGGATTGGCGGCGGCTGCGTCTCTGGAAGGTTTTCCGTCTCGTGGCTCTCGGTACATAGGGTTTCGCGACGAAGGCTTTAAGTAGGCGGAAGGGCGGAGTCGGAGGAGTCACGGGGCCCCACTTCGTTTCTCCCTCGGTCTTCTGGAAGCTTCGTGGAAAAATAAGCCCCTGGGCGTTGATTTCGTCCAATTCCAAGAATATTTCCTTACTAGGATTTCTGAAACCAAAAACAGCAGAAAACATCAACTGGCTCTTCGGCATCTCGTCAATAGGTTAGTGCTGGAAAATGCATAATAATGACATAAAGTGTGTATAAAACATGTGAGTATCATCATAAAAGTAGCATGGAACATAAGAAATTATAGATACGTTTGGGACGTATCAATGGGCATAAACACGCTTCAAATATTTGAGTTCAGCAATCTTATTTCTAGCATGTGATAAAGACATAGGAGGATCCATCTTAATAGACCGTAAACAAATATCATTGGAAATTTCAGTTATCACTTCATCATGTCTAACCAGTTTTAGGTGAACCAAATCAGATGCCACTAACAAATCGGAAGGCTCATTCACAAAATGTAGCTCAATAGGTATAGGCAAATCAGTAGAAGAACCAATTTCAGGAGCATTCAAAATAGTATGTATCTCATATACACAATTCTCTAAGCCATGTTTATCAACAACAATTTTAGTGCATGTACTCAGATTTAGAGAGGAATTAAACTGAGCAATATGTGCACTCATAACAGAATCTATCGTAGTTGCTTGATCACATGGTACATGCAAACCAGTAGCTAGCTCCTCTAATACAGACGGAGTGACAACCTCATTTTCTATCTCAGCACATGATATATTTAAGTCAACATTGCATTCATCAATCTCATGTGGAGGGATAAAATCAGTACCTTTATTTTTACCTTGTGAATCCGACTTAGAAGATGTTCGCAGCGACGTGTCACAAGTTTGCGGCTGGGCGACTTGCAACAATATTCATGCGTGGAACGTTTGAAGAAACAACCGGTGCTAGTGTGCATGAATTGAAGGGGTCGAAATGGTCTAAAGTTTTCTCATGTATGTGTTTCTCAAAAGCACAAGTGCGAACATATATACCAGTAGTAGAACGAGGAATATACTTAAACATAACCTTAACCTCAGGGTTCAAGCCGTTGAAAAACATGTTTCTAGCCTCAAATTCGGTTACATCACAACGGTACATGTAAAATTTGAATTCCTGATAGTAAACATGCACGGTGTTACTACCTTGTTCTAACCGTTTAAGTTTGCAGATCATTTCACGTTGATGAGAAAGAGGCACAAATCTATGTCGCAAAGCAGATTTTAAATCTTCCCAAGTAGTAGGTTTATTATCAACAGTTTCTTTATAAGTCATATCCCACCAAATGGAAGCAAAACCCGTAAAATCTCTAGCAGCAGTTCTTACTTTCTCATGTTCAGTAAAATCATGGCATCCAAAAATATGGTCAACTTCAAACTCCCAATTAAATAAGCATATGTATTATATCTACCCTCATAAATCGGTAAAGAAATAACCTGATCATGATCTCCTGTAAATGGCCGCACCTGCATCTCCATGGTCGTCATGGTCTTTGGGTCGGCAGATTGGTCATCAATTCCTGGCATGGTTAGTACCCCAAAAGCACAAGTGTATATGCCTACAAGCTACGCAAATATGGTGGTATCACACGTAATCTGTCAAGCAAAATACAAAGCTCTTACAAGTTCTTACCAAACAGGAGGAAGGCGATATGGCAACCCACGAAGATCAGTGCCTCCCAAAATTATCCGTAGCGATTGCCAGACGTCGACACAACACACGATGAAGAAATATGTGGAGCTGTAGGTAGGTTCAATATATATGGAAATAAAACCACAATAATTAATGTAAAGCTGAAAATTCGATCAAAGTTGTCAAGTGATGGTCCGAGACTAGAATATACTAGACACGCGAGCCTAAGATACAAATATAATCAAGCGCGCAGCAGCTAATAGATACCAGGTGAACGCGTATAAATACGAAGATAAAAAAGGTGGTAATCTCAAATGATGGTGCCCCTTGGTTTGCGTGGGAGGCGAGGACAAGCACCTTGCTGGAACTGATGAGCTGCGGTAGAAATACCGAGAAGTAGCACAGATTGATGCGGTGTGAAAATAGCGACTACAGAGATAATGATGGTGGATATATATAGGAAACAACACCAATCAGCACGACCGGCAGCAGTGTATAGTAGCCGATTAAACTGAACCGATCTTACTAGAAAACTCAATGCACAAAGTCCCAAATGATAAACAATGAACCTGAACCGTGTCAAGCCTGCCAAACTAGACCGTCAGCACCTTTTCTTTTTACACTCATTTTTTCTTTATTATTTTTTCTACCTTTTTTTTGGTGCCGATAAGAACTTTCCAAACGAAAGGTTCGTTAACAAAAACTTTCTAGGACAAATTTGCAACAAAAAAAACTTTCTAGGACACGGATCTGACTTTCCTTGCAAATCGAACTGTTGTACACGCTGTACCTCGAGGCAACCAAGAAAGCTAAGGCAACTGACAGATCTGATCGGTACTCTATCTCTTATTCTCTATCTTCTTCTTTTTCTCAATTTTTTTTCTCTAGACCGATCAAAACTTTTCAACAAAGGATTGGTACAGAATATGAAACAGATCTAACTTGCCTCGATATGCGATACAATAACCGATGTTCTTTCAGCTCTCAAAGAGACCAAAACGCAAGACCGATGTCCGCGTTTTCTTTTCACCGGACTCTATGAAGCAGGGAACTGATGGAGAAAGATAAAGCAGTGGATGAATAGTGGATGGTGGCGACAACGGAATAAAAGAAAGATGAAGTTAAGCGACGGATGAATTGTGGATGGTGGCGACAGCGGAACAAAAGAGAGATGAAGTTGAGCGACGCGAAAAACAAAAACAAAAACGTGTCTAGAACTCGAAACTCTAAAAGACTAGACTCTAAAAACCAGCAAATAGACATGATGCAACGAAAATTCAACAAAACAAAAACAAAGTGGTAATAGCGAAAAGGCTAAGACTGGTTTTTAGGTGAGGATGAACTAATCTAACTTCTTTTTGTGGGGCTTTTTTCTGGGTTATAGGTAAAAACAAATCTACACTAGGAAATCTGTAAATCTCACCGAGCAACCTGAAATCTGATACCACTTGATAGGGCAAAGGTGGCCGATCTTTCGATGAGATGTAGATAAATCGATTTGTTGGTGGAGTTCGTGCTTGACGATCCGACTACACGTGCAAAGCTCGTGCGCCAATGCAATCGCTAGGACAATCCCCGGGAGTTACTGATCTTGCGGATGCACGATCAGCCTGACCAGCGAGGGTCTTAATTCCTATCTGAAATCGAGAACAAGTAAGAACTAATAATGCAATCAGAATTATTGCGGATATAGATGAAAGCTTTATTGAAAAGGTGGGATTCCGAATAGTCGGTCTTGTTACGGGTGTTGGCCTCAAAAGAAGTACACGATAGTTGCAGGCAATGGCTAACTTTTAGTCTAATCAAAATCCAAGTTCTAATGACGGCTACAGAGGGATATATATGGGGGAAGTGAAGGGATTTTTGTCCAACCAGCTAGGGTTGGCCAAAAACACACCTAAATGGGCCTTCCTCCACTTATATGGCCTCTTAAAATCCCCTAAAATACCTAATGCAAAAATACATGGGCCTGACCCATTAAATAAGGTGACGCAACACCAAAAATAACTCTTTGGACGAATTTTATGATGAGGTAACTTCTATAATTCATCCAAGCATCGTTGCTTCACTATGGTGGCTTCAATGTTCTGAAATCCTCGCTTGCAACGCCATTCCGAATCCTTGCGGAGCTCGCTGCCATCTCCATGCACGTTCCTAATCCAATGCTTGGCGTCCATGCTAAATCCATTCCTAAATAATATAAATACATTTGATTTAGGAAGCATCATATTCTCATATATATTAGGAAGGATTCCTAGTAACAGGGGTACCTGATAATTTAGTTGAAACACACAAGCTCTTGCGAGAGGTCCTTGTATTTGAAGTCCAAGAGGATATGTGGCTGTAGGAGTATCGGTTGTATCTATCATAGTGATGTCCTCATCATGTGATGACTTTGCCTTTCCTGACTTTGGTTCACCAGCCGGGTCCCGCACCTGGTGTGACCCACATTTCAATGATTCGAAGTCAGGGAAATGTTAGAGAGGTGGGGTCAAAGAATATTTTTCCCCAAGATGTGTTCACGAGCTGAGATTTTTGAGAGGCGTGGAGTACTGCGGAAGCCTAGGTGGAGATGTATCATCCGACAAGCAGGCCCTACATCACAAGATTTCGAAGGGGATTATGTGACTTCGCCTTTCCTGACTTTGGTTCAGTACCAGCCTGGTCCCGCACCTGGTGTGACCCACATTTCAGTGATTCGAAGTCATGGAAATGTTAGAGAGGCTAGGTCAAAGAATATTTTCCCCAAGATGTGTTCACAAGCTGAGAGTTTCGAGAGGCGTGGAGTACTACGGATGCCTCGGTGGAGTTGTATCATCCAACAAGCGGGCCCTACACATCACAAGATTTTGGAGGGGATTATGTGATGACTTTGCCTTTCTTGACTTTGGTTCACCAGCCGGGTCCCGCACCCGGTGTGACCCACATTTCAGTGATTCAAAGTCATGGAAATGTTAGAGAGGCTGGGTCAAATAATATTTTTCCCAAGATGTGTTCACAAGCTGAGAGTTTCGCGAGTCGTGGAGTACTGCAGAAGCCTAGGTGGAGCTGTATCATCCGACAAGCGGGCCCTATACATCACAAGATTTTGAAGGGGATTATGTTATGACTTCGCCTTTCCTGACTTCGGTTCACCAGCCGGATCCCGCACCCGGTGTGACCCAATTTTCAGTGAGTCGAAGTCACGGAAATGTTAGAGAGGCTGGGTCAAAGAATATTTTCCCCAAGATATGTTCACAAGCTGAGAGTTTCGAGAGACGTGGAGTACTACGGAAGCCTATGTGGAGCTGTATCATCCGACAAGCGGGCCCTATGATACGTCCAAAACGTATCTACTTTCCCGAACACTTTTGCTATTGTTTTGCCTCTAATTTGTGTATTTTGGATGCAACTAACACGGACTAACATTGTTTTCAGTAGAACTATTCTGGTGTCTCGTTTTTGTGCAGAAATCCAACTTTCAGGAAAATCCTCAGAATTTATGCAGAAGGTCCTACTTTCCCAGAATATTGGCGGAGCCAGAAGGGTGAGCCAGGTGGGGGCCCGAGGGCCCCACACACTAGGCCGGCGCGGCCCAGGAGGGGCCCGCGCGGCCCTAGTGTGTGGCGGCCTCAGCTGGCCCCCGACGCCCTCTTTCGGACTACTTATTGCCTTCGACCTAAAAACGCACGGGAGGAAGTCGAAGTCGCCAGAAACCCTCCAGAACGCCGCCACATCGCGAAACTCCATCTCGGGAGCCAGAAGTCTCCGTTCTGGCACTCCGTCGGGACGGGAAATTGGAGGAGATCATCGCCACCATCACCACCGACGCCTCTCCATCGACCAGCCATGTTTCCCCCATCCATGTGTGAGTAATTCTCCCGCTGTAGGCTGAAGGGGATGGTAGGGATTGGATGAGATTGGTCATGTAATAGTATAAGATTGTTAGGGCATAGTGCCTAGTGTCCGTAATTGGTACTTTGATGATATTGTTGCAACTTGTTATGCTTAATGCTTGTCATTAGGGCCCGAGTGCCATGATCTCAGATCTGAACATGTTATTATTTCATCATGATATTCATTGTTTATGGTCTTACCTGCAAGTTGTATACATATGTCGCTGTCCGGAACCAATGGCCCCGAAGTGACAGAAATCGGGACAACCGGAGGGGATGGTAGTGATGTGAGGATCACATGTGTTCACGGAGTGTTAATTCTTTGCTCCGGTACTCTATTAAAAGGAGTACCTTAATATCCAGTAGATTCCCTTGAGGCCCGGCTGCCACCGTGCTGGTAGGACAAAAGATGTTGTGCAAGTTTCTCATTGCGAGCACGTACGACTATAATTGGAACACATGCCTATTGATTGCTTTGTACTTAGACACCGTTTTATTATTATCTCGCAAATGCCCCGCTTGATTGTTACATGAGTTTCTCCCATCCATGCAACGCCCGTTATCCGTCCCCGTGCCTACGGTATTTTAATCCTGCTGTTTACTATAATCACTACTCGCTGTCTCTGTTACTCGTCGTTGTTATTTCACTACTGCTACTGGTATAAAACTGTTACTATCGATAAACTCTTGCGAGCAAGTCTATTTCCAGTGCAGCTGAATTGACAACTCCGTTGTTAAGGCTTTCAAGTATTCTTTGTCTCCCCTTGTGTCGAATCAATAAATTGGGTTTTACTACCCACGAAGACTGCTGCGATCCCCTATACTTGTGGGTTATCAAGACTGTTTTCTGGCGCCATTGCCGGGGAGCATAGCTTTATTTGGAAGTTCACTTGGATTGATATTGTTCGCTGCAAATTCTCTGTAACAACCCAACTTTTTGTGCATTGTTTTAATCCTTGAAGTGCAAAATTTTGGGCCAACAAAAACTTTTTCTGTTTCTCAAAGTTGCATGCATATAGTTCATCATGCTCATGCATTGTAGAGATTGTGTGTTAATTGCTTGTGAATGTTGTGTGGTGTGTGGATCCTTAAAACCCTAAACCTACCTATTAATTTTGAGAATCCCTTTTCTTATTAGGGAGCAATTAAAATTCCCATATAACCCTTGAGCATGTGATTATGCTCACATAAGATCTTCTAAGATCTAGTTCTTTTCCAATTTTTCTCCTCCATATCTATTTCTTCTTCTATCCATTTTCAGATCTGAAAAACTCTCCAAACAAGAGGACCCTTGACCCATCACTTGGTTGACCAAGTATGTCTTAGATTACCTCTATGTGGCTAATTAAATCAAATTCGAAATTTAAAAAAATGGGGATTGGCCATGCCGGCCATAACCAACTTCCCTCTCCCTTGATCACTCTTTTCACAATTCCTCCACACCATCACACACCCTTGTGCATATGATCATGCTCTCATATGATCTTCCAAGATCATGTTTTTCTCAACAATCCCTCTTCCATATCTATGCCTTCTTTTCTAAATTTTTCATCTCTGAAAATTCTCCAATGTGGTGCATCACTTGGCTAATAAGGTTTTGCTCTGAAATTGCTTTGGGTCGCATACTAGTGGCTTGTTCCAATTTTCAAACAAATGGGAGAAATGGAGGATGGTCTTGCCGGCCATGACCTCTCCCTCTCACTTGTTCACTTCTCTCACTCCCTCTACTCACCAGCACCCTCTCACTCGTCTCTCATGCTTACAGCAGCTCTCCAGCACCCCTCCCGAAAGCCAGCTCAAAAACCCTACCTCCTCACCATGCACACTCACATAGGGACCCGTGCATGGAGAGATCTTGGAGATCTTCATCTCCCCTTCCTCTTGGCCTGTTCTGGTTGTCCTAGGGGACGTTGCCTTGCACTCTCTCTCTCCCTGACCCCGCGTGCACGTCTCCCTCGACTTCCCTCTCGCTGACCCGCGCTGGCAACCCCCAATGGCCGTGGCGCACGTCTGCCGGACACGGCCACGCCTCCCACCCCACCTCCCTTCCTCGGTGGCTCTAAACCTGTCATCTGGACGCGCCCTGCTCCACAACGTCTCGGAGACACGCCCGCGACGCCCGCCCTTGACCCACCTGCCCTGTGCGGCGACGCCCGCTGCCTGGTCACCTCGCCGCGCGGCTGCTGGCAGGCGCCCGTCGCATCCCTCCTCTCTATCTCGCAGCGCGACGCGCGCAAACCTCCAAAGCCGCGGCACCGCCTCGCAGGCGCGCAGCAGCACCGCCCGGCTCGGCCAACCGCCTGCTGCCGCCCTTCCCCCGTCGGTGCACGAACCGGGTGCACGGTGCACCGGCCAGCTCTCTTTAAATAGCGCCCAGACCCCTCCCCTCTCTCATTTCCTCGCCACAGCACTCCCAGAGCACCACCACCTCATCTCCTTGAGCGGAGAGGAGCTCTGCTCCTCCCCGTCGTCGAGTTCACCGTGCTCCCGTGGCGTGGCGGTGAAGGTTGCCGTCGCGGACGCCGCCGTTCTTTTCCTCCCCTTACCCATTGAACGCGCCTCCCTTTTCTTGATCTAACGCGCACTCCCTTTTCTTCCAGGGACCTCTGTAGCCAACGCCGCCGTGTGCTGCCGTTCCGCCACCGTCACCGGTCGCCGGAAAAGCCGCCGCTGTTTCGACTCCGACGACCACCGCTCGGAAGCCCCCGTTCCCCTGCATCCAGCGCACGCCTTCCCGCCGTCTTCTGCTCGTCGAGGTGAGCACACCGTGCCCCGCCGTTTCCCAGTAGTCGCTGGGGTCCGCCGCGGTGTTTTCCGCGTCGTGAGGAAGACGAGGGCATGCCACCGTTGGATTCTAATCCAACCGGTGCATGCGCCCTGGCCCCTGGCCCGCCGTCCAGCGTGGCTCGCCACGTCGGGGCCGTTTGAAACGGCCGCTCCCGCGCTGCGGAGCCGTTGCTGGGCCGAATCCGGCTAGCCCAGCAGCGCCGGCCCCTTTTCTTTTCTTTCTTTTTCTTCCTATTAACCTGCAAGTAAATCTCTGCAAAGTATTTAAATCACCAAAAATTCGTCCAGTAACCAAATAAATTGATTCAAGTTTCTGGATGCTCCCTAATGTTTTCTCAACCATTAGCAATTGCATGAACATGGTTTAGTATTGCAGAAATGTCCCAACAAATTAAACCCTAGAAAGTTGCAGATTAGGCATTTTATTTCGTGTAATTGTTTTGCTAGCTCTTTTTGAACGAGGTCAACTCTGTAGTGATGTCAATATGTGTACCTTTCAATTGGCACTGGTCTCACCTGCAAAAGCTTCCTAGATTGTGTATGATAAATAAATCAAAAACTGACCAGAGAGCTCTTCTCTGATTTTTAATTCAAAAACTACACTTGATCTTTAAGCAAACCCAAATGCTACCAGTAGATATAGTGATAAGGTAATTCTTCACCAAAGGAAATGATTTTTAGGATTATAATTTGAGTCTGGCAAATTTATATCTGAAACAGGGCACCTTATCAGTATTTTAATTGTGTAAATTCTTTTACAACTCAGAAAAATACAAATCCAGTGGGGTTAGTTCACATTTGTTCTTAGCTATCCAGGAATATACTTTGTTTTGTTTGGAGATGCTCTGGTTAGTGTTGGTTTAAGTTTTGGAACACTCTGGTTTCTGTTTTGATTGAATTGTTTAGGCCAGTAGAAATTTCATTTGCATATGATTCTTGTGCAGGTGTGTTGTGCATGTCAATAGCTTTCTGTAGATATGCTGCATGCATTTTTGTGACTTCCAGAAACATTTAGGTCATTTAAATGGTGCATAAGTCAATTCTGGAATTGCAAAAATCATATCTTTTGTTTTAAAAATCATAAATGGGTGAAACCACTTTCAGTAGCTTGCATTTGTCAACCTCTATATACTGTGATTTTATTAAATTTTTGTGTACATTATTCTGGAGATAGTTTGTTGATTGGTATGGTGTGTTTCTTTTATTTTTGCGACGATAGATTCGAACGCCGCCGGAGACGAAGGAGGAGGTGACCTTGGGGGATTTGAAGAGGAAGACCAGGGACACTTTGCTGAACAAGGCAAGCCACCTCTTGATGCATCTCTGATCCTATATATCTTGTTCTTGCATTATTACAAGTTTTACAAAAAGTGCATGTCTTCTATTTATTTTGTCGGTGGTTAGTGCCACCCGGAGATTTATTAATCCACCATTAGGGTGCAGCCCTCGTTGGTACCTACTGAACACCTCTCTATTAGTGATATGGTGCTTATCACCTTGTCGTCCTTGTCGCCATTTTTCGAAGAAGAATCGGACTATAGGTTGGGAGTCCTGGAAAAATGGTTACGAAAATGTTTTCTCGAAAAGAAGTTTTTCGAAAACCTTGGAATGGGGTAGCCCTGCCCAAGTGTGAGTCTATACAATGAAAATGTTTATGAAAAGGAGATTTGCTTGGAGGCAAGTGGAGAAAAGAAAATGTTTTCGAAAACTTTAGCGCCTAAGTACTCACCCGGACCGAAAACGAGTGCAACCACATTAACCCAAAGTGGGCACGGGGCGTAGCGTAGTAGTTTGTCTCGCCTTAGTTTGGGTCCCTGCAAATGTAAGGGGTAGTCCGAGCATGGACACCTATCGACCGTGGCCTTCCCGACGAACTGGGAACGCCTTTCCATTGCGTATCGATGGCAGGGGTACAACCTATGAGCTCCCATTGAATAATGCCCCGCGGTTGGTCGCGGCATTCCGGAGGGTCGAGCTGGTCGGGGAATTTGCTACTCTCGGGTAAACGACCCCTCGGACTCGGGTGTTGGGAGGTACAACTCTAGGCGGCATGTCTTAGGCTAAGGCGAGCGAGGCGAAAAACTACGATCGAGTATTTGTCGTGGCATAGTTTATTATGCAGGGATGATGCCCACACGATGAGTATCCGGATCTTGTGGGGAAAGTGTACAACCTCTGCAGAGTGAAAACTATTCGAATAGCCGTGTCCGCGGTTATGGACGGTCGGAAAGGCTGCTGCTTAGCACTAAAGAGTTTTTGGTTTCTAAAAGTGTTTTATCAATTATTGTTTTGGGAAAGTGACGCCAGTGGGTCTGGTGGAAAGGTACCTGCGAGGTACGGTGGAAAGTTGGAAAGGAAATGGCCATATGAGATGGCTGAAATTAAATTGGGTCACCCTTACCTATTAGTCTGCAAATGAAATGGTTTACCAAAAAGTTTTCAACAAAGTTATGGAAATGTCTTATTCTCGAGAGGAACCACCTCTCGCTCCTTGTCGCCCTAGATAGTGCCTTTCCCTTGCTACTGCCATATTGCATATCCTTTATTTCTCTCTAAGGTGGTTTGCGAGTACATTCAAAAGTACTCACTGGCATTGTTGTCCTGGTTATCTACTTGACCAGAATTTGAAGAAGAGTACTTCGAAGAAGAGGAGTACGACGCCGAAGACGCGAACTAGGACGCTCTCCCAGTCAGCCGCCTGTAGGGTAAAGGCCTGACTTGGGTTCCACCGCTTTTGGAGTCAAGTTGTTTCCGCTGCTGTTTGGTGAACTACGGCCTTGATGGCCTATGATGTAAGACTTCGTATTACTTAAATTCGGTACTGTAATGGATGATGAAATCTGGTATCAGTTCGGTTATGTATTCACGATGGAATGATCTTGGGATCGTGAAATTGGATGCATAACAGGAGTTCTGGACTGGTAAGTCCGTGGCCCCACAGAGCTGGTATCAGAGCCATCCTGACTGTAGGAGACCTTAGTTAGCATGGGCGTTAGAAATAGAACAAAAACTATTTTCTTAAACAAAAAGGTTGACTAAATGCTGGAAATGCTTAAGTCCCTTACCTCCTTCTATTTTCCAGAAACTTTACTTGCATTACTTGTTTTATTATGCTTAAAATTTTGCACACTGTGGTCACTAACTTAATCTACTTTAAAATTTGTGTAGATGCCGATCGAGTACACGCACGTCCGTCAGGTTGGAGTGAGGCCGCCCCTCTACTTCTTCGAGCGGGCCTTAGCCGACCTGGCTATTCGGCTGCGGACGTATGGTGCCCGAGATTAAGGGCGTCCGTGCCGAGAGGTCCGCGGACTCGGAGATGGCACTGGCTGGTCACTGCGTCGTCGGGGGAGCGGGATTTCCCCGCTGCGAGGAGTTCACCATCGACGTGATGGAGCGCACGTGGCTCGACGGGATGATTCGAGTCTCTCGGGAGGCACTTGCACGCCTTGCCTTTCTTCACCCGGAGGTTGTCGCCGACACCGGCTACCGGTACCTTGGCCAGCGCGACCTCGCGGGCCAGCCCGTGGCCGGCGCCCGCACGCCGACACCGCACACCAGCCCGCACCACATGGAGTACCTGCTTCACCACACTCGGACTCGGCGGGACCGCGCCCGTGAGAGGTGCGATCTGCGGGGAGGAGGAGATTGCTACACTTCGCGCTCAGCTTGCCGCTACACAGGATGACCTTGCCGGTGAGCGCAAGGCGAGGGTTGCCGCACGCCGGAGGGTTACTCGCCTGAAGGCGAAGGTGACTCCGCTGGAGGCCCCGGCCGCACGAGATGGAGGCCACTATTGAGGAGCTTGAGGACGACGGTGAGGATCTCCGCAAGGAGAACGAGGCTCTCCTTAGTGACGACGACGACTACGAGGACGAGGACTTCGATATGGAGCACGATGCGAGGATGAGGCCTTCATCAACGATGAAGATGAGGAGCCCGAGCCAGCGATGTCCGAGGAGGACCCGAGGAGCCAGCCTTTGTTGAGGAGGACGCCCCACCTGCACCTGAGGTTCCTGTTGTGGACCTCGACGACTTCTAGAGCACCACCTTGGACTCGCACCACCTTACCGTAGGGCGATGAGATAGGCCCCCTTTTACGATACGAGTAGGCTTGTGATGATGGTTCTATGAAACCATTCTTTTGGCTGTGTTGTATGAGACTTATGTGTGATGATGTATGCTACATTGTGCCATCGGCACCCCTGCTATGCTATGCTATCATTTGCCTACTTTGCATTTGTTGCGCCCGTTTTAGAATTTCCGTTTTTATTTGCAATCCCTCCCCTTTTAAGTGGCTGCCCATCTACTTGTTCCTATTTGTAAATCTGAATCCACCCTTCTTCAGGATGGTGGAAACCCGTAGAGGAGACCACAGCGGGGCAAACCGAGACCCCCTCCACCTCCACCTCCCGACCCTACCATGGCTCAACTCCTGCGTATGATGATGGAAGACCGTGAGGCAGCCCGTGCGGAGCGTCAAGCTAATCTTGCTACTCTTCGAGCACCTCACTCAGCTTGCTACCGGTAACGCCAACAACAATAATGGCGGGGATGGAAATGGAGACCCCCGCTCCAAGGCTGAAGGATTTCCAAAGCACCAACCCACCTGTCTTCTCCAAGTGCACTCGAACCCCTCGACGCCGATGATTGGCTTCG
>NC_061508.1:106685087-106720068 GCF_022539505.1 Lolium rigidum | reverse complement strand
CGATGGCGTGTATTTCACACGTTCGTTGGGCAACCCCAAGTGGAAGGTATGATGCGCACAAGCAAGCAAGTTTTCCCTCGTAAAGAAACCAAGGTTTATCGAACCAGGAGGAGCCAAGAAGCACGTTGAAGGTTGATGGCGGCGGGATGTAGTGCGGCGCAACACCGGAGATTCCGGCGCCAACGTGGAACCTGCACAACACAACCAAAGTACTTTGCCCCAACGAAACAGGTGAGGTTGTCAATCTCACCGGCTTGCTGTAACAAAGGATTAACCGTATTGTGTGGAAGATGATTGTTTGCAGAGAAAACAGTAAAAACAAGTATTGCAGTAGATTGTATTTCAGTAAAGAGAATTGGACCGGGGTCCACAGTTCACTAGAGGTGTCTCTCCCATAAGACGAACAGCATGTTGGATGAACAAATTACAGTTGGGCAATTGACAAATAAAGAGAGCATGACCATGCACATACATATCATGATGAGTATAGTGAGATTTAATTGGGCATTACGACAAAGTACATAGACCGCCATCCAACTGCATCTATGCCTAAAAAGTCCACCTTCAGGTTATCGTCCGAACCCCCTCCAATATTAAGTTGCAAAGCAACAGACAATTGCATTAAGTATGGTGCGTAATGTAATCAACAACTACATCCTTAGACATAGCATCAATGTTTTATCCCTAGTGGCAACAGCACAACACAACCTTAGAACTTTCTCGTCACTGTCCCGAGTGTCAATGCGTGCATGAACCCACTATCGAGCATAAGTACTCCCTCTTGGAGTTAAAAGTAAAAACTTGGCCGGAGCCTCTACTAGAAACGGAGAGCATGCAAGATCATAAACAACACATAAGCATAACTTTGATAATCAACATAACAAGTATTCTCTATTCATCGGATCCCAACAAACGCAACATATAGAATTACAGATAGATGATCTTGATCATGTTAGGCAGCTCACAAGATCCAACAATGAAGCACAATGAGGAGAAGACAACCATCTAGCTACTGCTATGGACCCATAGTCCAGGGGTAGACTACTCACTCATCACTCCGGAGGCGACCATGGCGGTGTAGAGTCCTCCGGGAGATGATTCCCCTCTCCGGCGGGGTGCCGGAGGCGATCTCCGGGATCCCCGAGATGGGATCGGCGGCGACGGCGTCTCGGTAAGGTTTTCCGTATCGTGGCTCTCGGCATCGGGAAGTTTCGTCACGGAGGCTTTAAGTAGGCGGAAGGGCAAGTCGAGAGGCGGCACGGGGGCCCACACCACAGGCCGGCGCGGCCGGGGTGGGGCCGCGCCGCCCTAGGGTTTGGCCACCCCGTGGCCCCTCTTCGTCTCGTCTTCGGTCTTCCGGAAGCTTCGTGAGAAAATAGGCCTCCGGGCTTTTATTTTGTCCAATTCCGAGAATATTTCTTTACTAGGATTTCTGAAACCAAAAACAAGCAGAAAACAAGAACTAGCACTTCGGCATCTTGTTAATAGGTTAGTTCCGAAAATGCACGAATATGACATAAAGTGTGCATAAAACATGTAGATAACATCAATAATGTGGCATGGAACACAAGAAATTATTGATACGTTGGAGACGTATCAGCATCCCCAAGCTTAGTTCTGCTCGTCCCGAGCAGGTAAAACGATAACAAAGATAATTTCTGGAGTGACATGCCATCATAAACTTGATCATACTATTTGTAAAGCATATGTAGAGAATGCAGCGATCAAAACAATGTGTATGACATGAGTAAACAAGTGAATCATAAAGCAAATACTTTTCATGAATAGCACTTCAAGACAAGCATCAATAAGTCTTGCATAAGAGTTAACTCATAAAGCAATAATTCAAAGTAAAGATATTGAAGCAACACAAAAGAAGATTAAGTTTCAGCGGTTGCTTTCAACTTGTAACATGTATATCTCATGGATATTGTCAACATAGAGTAATATAATAAGTGCAATAAGCAAGTATGTAGGAATCAATGCACAGTTCACACAAGTGTTTGCTTCTTGAGGTGGAGAGAAATAGGTGAACTGACTCAACATTGAAAGTAAAAGAATGGTCCTCATAGAGGAAAAGCATCGATTGCTATATTTGTGCTAGAGCTTTGATTTTGAAAACATGAAACAATTTTGTCAACGGTAGTAATAAAGCATATGCATCATGTAAATTATATCTTATAAGTTGCAAGCCTCATGCATAGTGTACTAATAGTGCTCGCACCTTGTCCTAATTAGCTTGGACTACCTGGATTATCACCGCAATACATATGCTTTAACCAAGTTTCACAAAGGGGTACCTCTATGCCGCTCTGTACAAAGGTCTAAGGAGAAAGCTCGCATTTGGATTTCTCGCTTTTGATTATTCTCAACTTAGACATCCATACCGGGACAACATAGACAACAGATAATGGACTCCTCTTTTAATGCTTTAAGCATTTGACAACAATTAGTTCTTTTCTCATTAGAGGTTTGAGGATGTTTGTCCAAAACTGAAACTTCCACCATGAATCATGGCTTTAGTTAGCGGCCCAATGTTCTTCTCTCACAATATGCATGCTCAAACCATTCAACTCAGTGTAGATCGCCCTTACTTCCGACAAGACGAACATGCATAGCAACTCACATGAAATTCAACAATGAGTTGATGGCGTTCCCCAGTAAACATGGTTATCGAACAACAAGCAACTTAATAAGAGATAAAGTGCATAATTACATATTCAATACCACAATAGTTTTTAAGCTATTTGTCCCATGAGCTATATATTGCAAAGGTGAATGATGGAATTTTAAAGGTAGCACTCAAGCAATTTACTTTGGAATGGCGGGAAAATACCATGTAGTATAGGTAGGTATGGTGGACACAAATGGCATAGTGGTTGGCTCAAGTATTTTGGATGCATGAGAAGTATTCCCTCTCGATACAAGGTTTAGGCTAGCAAGGCTTATTTGAAACAAACACAAGGATGAACGGTACAGCAAAACTCACATAAAAGACATATTGTAAACATTATAAGGCTCTACACCGTCTTCCTTGTTGTTCAAACTCAATACTAGAAATTATCTAGACCTTAGAGAAACCAAATATGCAAACCAAATTTTAGCATGCTCTATGTATTTCTTCATTAATGGGTGCAAAGCATATGATGCAAGAGCTTAAACATGAGCACAACAATTGCCAAGTATCACATTACCCAAAACATTTATAGCAATTACTACATGTATCATTTTCCAATTCCAACCATATAACAATTTAACGAAGGAGAAACTTCGCCATGAATACTATGAGTAGAAACCAAGGACATATTTGTCCATATGCTACAGCGGAGTGTGTATCTCTCCCATAAAGTGAATGCTAGGATCCATTTTATTCAAACAAAACAAAAACAAAAACAAACCGACGCTCCAAGAAAAAGCACATAAGATGTGGCCGAATAAAAATGTAGTTTCAGGGGAGGAACCTGATAATTTGTTGATGAAGAAGGGGATGCCTTGGGCATCCCCAAGCTTAGACGCTTGAGTCTTCTTGATATATGCAGGGGTGAGCCACCGGGTGCATCCCCAAGCTTAGAGCTTTCACTCTCCTTGATCATGTTGCATCATACTCCTCTCTTGATCCTTGGAAACTTCCTCCACACCAAACTCGAAGCAACTCATTAGAGGGTTAGTGCACAATATAAATTGACATATTCAGAGGTGACACAATCATTCTTAACACTTCTGGACATTGCATAATGCTACTGGACATTAGTGGATCAAAGAAATTCATCCAACATAGCGAAAGAGGCAATGCGAAATAAAAGGCAGAATCTGTCAAAACAGAACAGTTCGTATTGACGAATTTTAAAATGGCACCAGACTTGCTCAAATGAAAATGCTCAAATTGAATGAAAGTTGCGTACATATCTGAGGATCATGCACGTAAATTGGCATAATTTTCTGAGCTTCCTGCAGGGCAGTGGGCTCAGATTCGTGACAGCAAAGAAATCTGGAACTGCGCAGTAATCCAAATCTAGTACTTACTTTTCTATCAACGGCTTAACTTGGCACAACAAAACTCAAAACTAAGGTAAGGAGAGGTTGCTACAGTAGTAAACAACTTCCAAGACACAAAATAAAAACAAAGTACTGTAGGTAAAAACATGGGTTGTCTCCCATAAGCGCTTTTCTTTAACGCCTTTCAGCTAGGCGCGAAAGTGTATCTCAAGTATTATCGAAGGGTGGTGCGTCAACCTTATCACTCAAGGAGGAGGATTCTTCAATAGAATTTACCTTCTTACCTTGTGGAGCTCTTTCCGCGTGCCATTCAGAGTAGTTGATCATCATATTATCAAGAAGCCTTGTTGCTTCACCAAGAGTGATGGACATTAAGGTACCTCCAGCAGCTGAATCCAATAAATTCCGCGAAGAAAAATTTAGTCCTGCATAGAAGGTTTGGATGATCATCCAAGTAGTCAGTCCATGGGTTGGGAAATTTTTAACCAGAGATTTCATTCTTTCCCAAGCTTGAGCAACATGTTCAGTATCTAATTGTTTAAAATTCATTATGCTACTCCTCAAAGATATAATTTTAGCAGGGGGATAATATCTACCAATAAAAGCATCCTTGCATTTAGTCCATGAATCAATACTATTCTTAGGCAGAGATAGCAACCAATCTTTAGCTCTTCCTCTTAATGAGAAAGGGAACAGTTTTAGTTTAATAATATCACCATCTACATCTTTATATTTTTGCATTTCACATAGTTCAACAAAATTATTAAGATGGGCAGCAAGCATCATCAGAACTAATTCCAGAAAATTGATCTTTCATAACAAGATTCAATGAAAGCAGGTTTAATTTCAAAGAATTCTGCTGTAGTAGCAGGTGGAGCAATAGGTGTGCATAAGAAATCATTATTATTTGTGGTTGTGAAGTCACACAACTTAGTATTTTCAGGATTGGCCATTTTAGCAACAGTAAATAAAACAAACTAGATAAAGTAAATGCAAGTAAACTAATTTTTTTGTGTTTTCGATATAGCAAACAAGACAGTAAATAAAGTAAAGCTAGCAACTAATTTTTTTGTGTTTTGATATAAGTGCAGCAAACAAAGTAGTAAATAAAACTAAGCAAGACAAAAACAAAGTAAAGAGATTGAGAAGTGGAGACTCCCCTTGCAGCGTGTCTTGATCTCCCCGGCAACGGCGCCGTAAAAAGAGCTTGATGGCGTGTATTTCACACGTTCGTTGGGCAACCCCAAGAGGAAGGTATGATGCGCACAGCAGCAAGTTTTTCCTCAGAAAGAAACCAAGGTTTATCGAACCAGGAGGAGCCAAGAAGCACGTTGAAGGTTGATGGCGGCGGGATGTAGTGCGGCGCAACACCGGAGATTCCGGCGCCAACGTGGAACCCGCACAACACAACCAAAGTACTTTGCCCCAACGAAACGAGTGAGGTTGTCAATCTCACCGGCTTGTCTGTAACAAAGGATTAACCGTATTGTGTGGAAGATGATTGTTTGCAGAGAAAACAGTAAAAACAAGTATTGCAGTGAGATTGTATTTCAAGTAAAGAGAATTGGACCGGGGTCCACAGTTCACTAGAGGTGTCTCTCCCATAAGACGAACAGCATGTTGGATGAACAAATTACAGTTGGGCAATTGACAAATAAAGAGAGCATGACCATGCACATACATATCATGATGAGTATAGTGAGATTTAATTGGGCATTACGACAAAGTACATAGACCGCCATCCAACTGCATCTATGCCTAAAAAGTCCACCTTCAGGTTATCGTCCGAACCCCTCCAAGTATTAAGTTGCAAAGCAACGAGACAATTGCATTAAGTATGGCGCGTAATGTAATCAACAACTACATCCTTAGACATAGCATCAATGTTTTATCCCTAGTGGCAACAAGCACAACACAACCTTAGAACTTTCTCGTCATCGTCCCGGTGTCAATGCGGGCATGAACCCACTATCGAGCATAAGTACTCCCTCTTGGAGTTAAAAGTAAAAACTTGGCCGAGCCTCTACTAGAAACGGAGAGCATGCAAGATCATAAACAACACATAAGCATAACTTTGATAATCAACATAACAAGTATTCTCTATTCATCGGATCCCAACAAACGCAACATATAGAATTACGAGATAGATGATCTTGATCATGTTAGGCAGCTCACAAGATCCAACAATGAAGCACAATGAGGAGAAGACAACCATCTAGCTACCGCTATGGACCCATAGTCCAGGGGTAGACTACTCACTCATCACTCCGGAGGCGACCATGGCGGTGTAGAGTCCTCCGGGAGATGATTCCCCTCTCCGGCAGGGTGCCGGAGGCGATCTCCAGGATCCCCCGAGATGGGATCGGCGGCGACGGCGTCTCGGCAAGGTTTTCCGTATCGTGGCTCTCGGTATCGGAAGTTTCGTCACGGAGGCTTTAAGTAGGCGGAAGGGCAAGTCGAGAGGCGGCACGGGGGCCCAAACCACGGGCCGGCGCGGCCGGGGGTGGGGCCGCGCCGCCCTAGGGTTTGGCCACCCCGTGGCCCCTCTTCGTCTCGTCTTCGGTCTTCCGGAAGCTTCGTGAGAAAATAGGCCTCCGGGCTTTTATTTTGTCCAATTCCGAGAATATTTCTTTACTAGGATTTCTGAAACCAAAAACAGCAGAAAACAAAGACTGGCACTTCGGCATCTTGTTAATAGGTTAGTTCCAGAAAATGCACGAATATGACATAAAGTGTGCATAAAACATGTAGATAACATCAATAATGTGGCATGGAACACAAGAAATTATCGATACGTTGGAGACGTATCAGCGACCTCGTTTGGATCCACCTCCGGAAGGAAAGATTCCCTCATGAACGCAACTCAAAGCTCAATCCAAGAGGAGATGGCCCCTTCAAGGTCCTCAAACGCATCAACAACAACGCCTACGTCATCGACATCCCGACCTCCAAGTACTTGGTGAGCAACACGTTCAATGTCTCCGACTTGTCACCCTATCATGGAGATGCGGAAGACCACGAGTCGAGGACGACTCTTTCCCAAGGGGGGGGGGGGAGATGATGTAGCCCCGCTCACCGACGACACTACATCAAGACCAACTAGTCGCCCAAGTGGACCGATGACTCGGGCTCGAGTTAAAGCGCTACATGATAAGGCCGATGACTCGGACCGATGACCACCCTTGATCTTGATACCCCTTTGGATGGAATGCTACCTCATGCCGACGTGCTATGTGTCAGTAGGTACAAGGCACATCAAGACGCCGGAGAGGAGGACATGCCGTGGTCAAGAGGAGGAGAGGAGCAGCTGGTCATGAAGATGGACATGGAATTGGACCGGAAGTCGCCCGAAGATCGCAAGGAAGAGAAGATGGCCGGCCGGTCCAGAACCCGGTTGACCGGCCTCCTGACCGGGCCACCCGGCCCAGAATCCGGTCCAACCGGGCCCCAGACCGGGCCATCCAGTCCCAGACCGGCTCCCCAACCGGTGCCATCCGGGCGCCATCCAGTAACCTCGGCACCCCGCCCGGTTGCAGCCCGGTCCAGGACCCGGTCAGCGACCGGACTGTCCGGTCCCAGGTCCGGTCTGACTGGCCGCCTGACCGGCCTGCCCGACTAAAGATACCTTTTCGGCCTGAACCAGTTTCACTTGTACCTTTTCGGCCCGTGTCGCCTTGTAAGACTATATAAGCACCCATGACACCCCCTTTACCCCTTAGACTTGTTTTGAACTCAAACCTAACTTTGAGCTTAGTCTCCCTTGGGTATCATCCCTCTGTAATCAAGGCACCTTGGTTGTTGACTTTGATCTTGTTGAAGGAGATTCTAGTACTAGTTACTCTCTCTCTTTCACCAAGCTCTTCCTCTCCAACTCCAATCTCTCTCCGGGAATTCTGCCCCGTGCCTCTTCCTAGGAGATTCTATTGGCGTGGTCCATCGAGCCATGGAGGTAAGCATCGGGTGTATCGGGTTGGTGTGCGTGCGTGAGTCTCGGAGTTCCTCGTGCCCGTCGTGTTCTTCGTGTTCCTCGCGTTCTCCCATCTCTCCCTTTGGTTTCGAAGTCAATCCGCGAGATCGGGCCACACACGGGGTCTTAGACCTCATCACCCCCGCGACCCTCTCTCAGCCCCGAGCACACCAGTATAAAGGTCCGGACACCCTCTACCTTTTCCCCCGCTCGCCCGCTCAAACCACGCCGCTAGGCTGGAGGAATTCCTCGCCGGAGTCGCCCTAGCACCGCCGCCTTCAGCCGCCCCCGGCCGCCTGAGGCCACGGCTGCGAGCGCCACCACCACCGGCCGCCACGCCTCGTCGTCACCTCCGCTGACGCGGGAGCCCGCCGGAGCGCCGCCTGCCACCACCGCCCGAGCCGCCGCCATCGCGCCATCACCACCGGCCGGCCAAGGTGAGAGCAGCCTCTCCTTATCCCCTCCCCCTCCTCTATTTAATCTTGACCGTCCAGATCGCATAGGATCTGACGGCCACGGTCCCTCTAGGGGCGATCCGCGTGATGACCCGCGCAGCCAACCGCGTTGCGCCACGTGACCTCCACAGTCAGCGCCCAGTCAAACAGAGTTTAAATTTGAATTTAAATGTCACATTTGTTGTCAAACTTGTAAAATCATTATAAAACCAACAATAGTAGGCCCAAATGTAGCAAATTTATATTGTTTGAAAGCTTGAAATCTGCAGAATGCAACCATGCCATAATAAAGTATACGTTCTGTGAATAATTTTGCACCATAATTCAAAACAGAGAAATAAATCTTGGACACTATAAAAATTGTCTAAATTAATCCAGTGGGCCAAAATTTACAAATTTGTAGTCGAATTCTTAGAACATATAGATCATCATGGAACCAGAGTTGACCAAAGTTGATACGTGCACAAACTTGCTTTTGCAAATATGTTCAAATTAGTAATCTGACAATAATTAAAATTCTATAAACTATTTTTGAATGAATCCAGTTGCTATGGTCTTGTATTACTGTACCCCATCCAGAGATGTTGGGTTTAGATTTTTACAAAACATAAACACTACAGTACCTATTTTAGTTGACGTATATGCATTGTTAATTGATTAATAGCGCTATAAATAAAACTCTAATAAAATAAATACAACCAGAGATCATTACCAACATTCTAAATACCAGAGGACACTTAATACACCATTTTCACATCATACCTATGTGTGAAATTAAATGATGCATATCATGCATGCATACATGTCTATGGTTGTGCATTCAGAATGTTGTGTTTATTTGGCTCCTGTTTGTTTTGTTTAGATTGTGAGGAGGACCAGGGTCTTGCTTGTGATTGTTGTGATTGTTCAGGTTGCTTGAGCAAGGCAAGTGACACTCATCTTCTCACCCAGTTTTATTCAATGCATTAGTGTTTTTCTAGTAGTATGCATGATAGGTTGTCCTTTGTTTTCGAAGTGAATGCAATGCTAGAATACCTAGTAGCTGATAGCCACCCTGAACCCCCCCCCTATTAGGTAAATGCTTTGTCGTACATTGTGGTTGGTGGGCGGCTACTCAGGGCCACATTGTGGTTGTCTTCGCCTAAGGGTGTGCATATGTTGAGTGGCTACTCAGGGCCACATTGTGGTTGTCTTCGCCTGAGAGTGCACTTGTGGACCGCCACCCAGGAATAAAGAGATTTGTAGGTCTTCACTATTTTAGATAGCTTCCAGTGCAGCCTTATGGTATATGGCTCTGCCAAGATTCTTAAGTTGTGGAGGTTCATCCTGTTGTCAGATCAGAGGGTGGTAGCAGAATTGTAGGAGTAACGGGTCTGGCTAGTATGGGTGAACTTCTCTTCCCAAAGGTCTTGTCTCATCTTACTCTTGGGTAGGATGGGTCTTAAGGTGAAAGTGCACAACCTCTCGAGAGTTAAATCTAAGATCTTAGCCGTGTCCCCGGTCATGGACAATTTGAGCTACTAGGCAGGGATTGTACTGAAAAATCTCAACGCCCTTTTGTTTTCTAAAGTCAATTAAAATGCGCTAGAAACCCTTCATGGTGTGTCATGGTGAGCCATTTGAACACCCATGATGGATTTCAAAGTTACCTTAATAAACTTCATGGTGTGCCATGGTGCGCCCTCTGAACACCCACGATGAATTTCAAAGTTATCAAATGTTTTATCAAATATAGGACAAAATTGGCTTTATGCAAATAGCCTAGCTCCACCAGCCAAATTCATGTAGTTAGTCTTTTCAAAACCGCCACCAAATAAGTGTCATTTGCCAGTACATCATTGTACTGACCTCCATTCGTGGGGCTGCATATTCAAACGTGCAGGTCGCTCAGATGAAGATTATCGATAGGATCTCGAGTCTACATTCCAACATGTCTGCATGTGGCGCATGATGAAGATGGAGGCTCCATGCTACTTTATTTCCGCTGTGTTAGATATTTTAACTTTATTTGAAGGCTAGTCATTTGGACTATGCCAGTTGTATCTTCCCTTATTTGTCGTACCGGATCATTACGTTGTAATATTGATACTATTGCTATGAATGCTATATTTTGTACTGTGGTGCTATCAGTGATCCAGGGAGTAGCACTGAACACAGGTGTTCTACCTTTGTTAAAAGGTAGGGTGTTACACCACATCACCTTGCTGTCGATCAAGGAAGCAACCAGGGGGAGGTATAAAACCTTTTCAATCACCAAACCCTAGGATCCATCGACACAAGCTCCAGCAGGGTAAGAACAACAAGAACAACAAGAACACACGGTAGCCAAAACCACCCAGCATCCATTCCACCAAGGATTGATAGCTGTTGAGCAAGAAATGGTGGAGTAGCACCAGCACAAGCTAGCAAGGAGGAGCAGGGCAAGCACCAGCAACCACACAGAAGCAAAACCTCTACAGCAACACCAATCTAGGAGCTGGAGTGAGGTATACATCAAATCATGGGCAAACCAGATGGATTTGTCCATAATCTTGCACAGGCATGACACACACAAACACATAAGGGGTGTAATGTTTGGTCATCATTTGGTCATAGACCAAGTGATTCTGGTGAAAAATGGCAAAGCATCAGAGATGAATCAAACTACTATCCATGGTTATTCCAACCAATCACATGGTAGCATCTTCCAAATGGAAATAGGAAGGAATTCATCCCAGACAATTAAACCATAACTACCAGACTACACTAGCCCTTTTAAAACCATCAGAACAGGGCAGTATATATGTTTCTGCCAATATTTTTCAACAGCAAAAGCTACTGGCAATCCAAAATGGATCACCCAGCAAGCATTTATCCATTCATAGCAAGCCAACATGGTAGGAGATACCAAAACAGCAAATAGATGCTGCTAGGGCCAACTCAACTACTCAACAAGTATCCAAACAGCTAGGCAAACACAAATATCATCACCTAGAAGGGTTCAAAGAGGAGCTAGGGTCCCCAACAGCAGTTGGAATCCCTCTAGCTCAATCATATCAATCGTAAGATTCGTCACTGCAAGCAGTTCATCTCATTTATCCAATAATTCATGATAAGCTATTCAGATAAATGAAGTAAACAAGCAACCAGTAACAGAAACACTTGCAAATGATCCAGTAGATCACTACAAGCATAAGCACATGCTTTATTAAGCATTAGCAACCACCAGTACATGGTGAGGTGCTACACAAGTACATGAATCATCACCATCAAAGCATAGATAGGAGTACATTAAGCAACCATCAAGCAACTGATAATCTTATGATCATCGTGAGCTTGCTAAGCCCGCTAGAGCCAAGCATAGCATCGAGTAACTCATGCCAGTTACTTAATAAATATAGCCAAGCCATAACTGAATAAACAGAAACTGAAAATATAACTTTATAATTGTATCCAGAAGCACATCAAGGAAATGATGTATCACTGAACCAACTACACAAGGATGCCACAGCACACATCACTGACACTTGCACAGGCAAGGAGTGCTCAAGGCAATCAAGCCAGAGAGGTAAGACATGAATACACATGAATACACAGCAGCACAACAACAATTGGAGCAGCACAGCAAGGCCATGAGCATCACAACATGCTCAGGAGCATGAGCATCACAACAGTAACATTAGATAGCAAAGACATGAGGATTACAGTAGTAGTAAGGGCATGGCATGAACAGCAGAAGTAGGCCAAGCATTAGAGCTAGTGATAGGGCAAAGGTGGCCGATCTTTCGATGAGACATGGATAAATCGATTTGTTGGTGGAGTTCGTGCTTGACGATCCGACTACACGTGCAAAGCTCGTGCGCCAATGCAATCGCTAGGACAATCTACGGGAGTTACTGATCTTGCGGATGCACGATCAGCCTGACCAGCGAGGGTCTTAATTCCTACCTGAAATCGAGAACAAGTAAGAACTAATATTGCAATCAGAATATTGCGGATGAAGATGAAAGCTTTATTGAATAAGGTGGTATTCCGAATAGTCAGTCTTGTTCTGGGCGTTGGCCTCAAAATAAGTACACGAGAGTTGCAGCAATGGCTAACTTTTAATCTATTCAAAATCCGAGTCTAAACGTGACGGCTATGGGGGTATTTAAAGGAGTAAAAGGTGGTGTTTCGGCCAGCCATGCATATGGTGGCCGAACCAAACCCTAGAAGGCCTTTCCCCCTCCAATACGGACTCTAAAAAGTGGCTGACTTAATTCCTGCGAAAATGACATGGGCCTGGCCCAAAATTAGAGGTGACGCAGCACCATATTATGCTATGGACGAAATTATGAAGTGTAATGTTGTATATTTTGTCCAAATCTGTTGACGTCAGAAACCCCCTGGCGGGCAGAGACGGGCAACACCGTAGAGCCGGGAACAACTAGGGCTGCGGCTGGCCCCAGTCCCTCAGAGCGACGGCCCGCAAAGCCTCCTGGTCGCACGCGCCGATGCCAACCGCAAGGGCGTGCCACCTGACCTATACCTGGTCGGGAAGGTGTGGATGATGCCTCGCTTAGTTTCTCGCGGGGCACACACGTAAACGTTAAATACGAGCCTCGATCGGCTCTCAGGTTATCCTGTGAATCGGCTCTTTGAGCCGATCCACCCATGATTCAGACGAGGTGTCCGAATATATGGTGGTCCTGCTTGATCAAGGTAAAGCTAATGAGATCTACGACGATTTAGGGTTTTCACCGCATAATCGGATCGTCCTACTCCAGGTTGGGCCTCGCGGCCACGCACGGTGATCGTAAGCCGATCCTAAACAAGGCCTAAAAACCAACACGAGGTTGATCCCCGGAACATCCTCGCTTAGGGCCAACGAACGACACCCTACGTGCCGCTGGATCCTCCCCCTTTGTAAGGCCTAACTATTGCGGATATTAAACTAATCCTTGCGGAACAAGGAGCAATCGTAACGGATCAGATCTACTAAACTATGATCAAGCGGGTGTCGCCCCTACACCTAAGATAGGTGTAAGGGCGGCTAGACATGCAAGGGTTGCACTACGAAAGCATGTAATATGAAGAACAATGCTAACCCTAACATGTCTAAGATAACTACGTTGCTCGCCATCAAAAAGGCTTCGATACGAGCAACGCATGAACAACGTGGGCAGGCTTGTGCTGCCTAGATCGCAAGAAGCGATCTAGGCAGCATGGTGCTTACCGGTAGAAACCCTCAAGACGAAGGAGTTGGCGATGCGCCGAGATTTGTTTGTGGTTGAACGTTGGTTGTTGTTTTATTCCATAAACCCTAGGTACATATTTATAGTCCAGCGGACTTTCTAATGTGGGGCGTGCACCAAACCGTGCACGAGTAAGATTCTAACTTCTAAACTAAGATGCGATCTAATATGTTACAGATACACGGGCAAACAGGCCCAACTTGGTATAACAGGCCGATTCACGTATTCCTTCTATATATATATTCTTCAAGTCCATCTTGATCGCGGCCCACCTCTGACTCGGTCAAATTCTGGTGATAACAAAATCTTCATTCATCATTATGGTGGCTTCAAAGTTCTGAAATCTCCACTTGGGGCGTGCTCTTCAATCCTCATAGGTTTGCTGCCATCTCCTCCATGTGTGATCATGCTCCAATGCTTGTCCTCCTCATCCATGCTAGGTCCATCATTCCTAAGAGTAACAAACACATCTGATTTAGGCAGCATCATATTCTCATGTATGTGAGGAATAGTTCCAAGAAACAAAAGTACCTGATAGTCATGTATGTGAGGAATAGTTCCAAGAAACAAAAGTACCTGATAGTTAAGTTGTTTGGCACGAGCTCGAGTGATTGGTCCTTGTATTTGTGTGGCTGTAGGTACAATGGTTGTATCAGCAGATGGGATGTCCTCATCATGCCCCCTTCTTGAATTGAAGTCGTCCTCGACGAAAGCTCATCTTCTTCACCAAAGTAAGGCTTCAAATCTGCAATGTTAAAAGTAGGACTAACTGGACCCAATTCTGCAGGAAGCTCAAGTTTATATGCATTATCATTTATTTTCTCTAACACCTTAAAAGGACCAGCAGCGCGTGGCATTAGCTTAGACTTGCGCAATTCAGGAAAACGATCTTTGCGCAAATGCAACCAAACAAGATCCCCAACATCAAACACAACATGCTTTCTTCCTCTATCCCCAACAATTTTGTATTTAGCATTCATGCGTTCTATGTTGTCTTTAGTAGTCTCATGCAATTTTAATATCAATTCACCACGTTTTGTAGCATCCAAATTTTTTTGCACCAAAGATGGTAATGGCAACAAATCAATAGGTGCACGTGGAACAAAACCATACACAATTTCAAATGGGCACAACTTAGTGGTACAATGCAGCGAATGATTGTAAGCAAATTAAACATGAGGTAAACATTCTTCCCACAATTTTAAGTTATTCTTCAAAACAGCCCACAGCATAGTAGACAATATTCTATTTACTACTTCAGTTTGTCCATCAGTTTGGGGATCACATGTAGTACTAAACAGCAATTTAGTCCCCAACTTAGCCCATAACACTAGTAACATATGGGTCTTCAATGATGGTATGATACTGATGGTTTGGAAATCCGTCAGCGATTGTATTTTTCTATGACGATAGGGAATTTTCGCGTCACAGATGGCGATTTGGGCCGCTCGGCCCAAAAAATAGTGACAGGCGAGGTCTAAACGTCAGTGATTGTGGAGAAATGAGCGTCACGGGTGGTTGGCGGCCCGAATTGCTGAGTCAGCAGTGGGGGCGCGTCACAACAAGTGGGCTTCGGGCAGGTGGACACACCTGATCCACACTCTGCACGCTCTTGTTCCCGTACTTTTGTGTCTGCCCGCACAACAGTCCAAGGCCTGCAGTACTGGGACCCATATTTGTAAGGGGAGACAATCACTGCCTGCACACATGTACCTGGCCTGCACCACTCGGGCCCGCATGTCAGGTGCCGACACGACCCACCTGCGTGGGGCCGCCCGTTCTGACAGCCTCCCAGCATGCAAAGTGGACCAGAACTGTCAGTACCACCAACATGGGGACCACATGTCAATTTCTATGCCAAAATAAAATCCGCACATGCCAGCACAAGTGTCTGCCTGCCGTCAATTCTGGACGCATGGCCCCGCAGGTCAGAGCCTGCTGGGACCCTTCTCTGAGAGTTTTGGTGGGTCCGGAATGCCAGAGATTTGTGGGGGGCGCATGTAAGAGCCTGCTGGGACCCTTCTCTGAGAGTTTTGGTGGGTCTGGTATGCCAGAGATCTGAGGGGGCCGCATGTCAGAGCCTGCTGGGACCCTTCTCTAACAGTTTTGGTAGGTCCGGCATGATAGAGATCTATGGGGTCCGCATGTCAGAGCCTGCCGGAACCCTTCTCTGAGAGTTTTGGTGGGACTGGCATGACATAAATTTGTGGGGGGCCGCATGTCAGATACTGGTGGGACCCACTTATGACAATTTTGGTGGGTCCGGCATGCCAGAGATCTGTGGGGTCTGCATTTCAGAGCCTGGTGGGTCCCAGCATGCCCGAGCTTGGTGGGCCCAACATGCCAGAGAGTGGACCCAATATGTCAGAACTTGTGGGGCCCGTATGTCAGAGCTTGGTGGGTCCCACGTCCCATTCCCGTCGGGCCCACATGTAGTCGTGGGACCTACTGGATTCACTAGGTGTCCCACCTGTCAGCTATGCGTCATGGTGTCCTTGGGCCAGATTGGCGGACTAAAGGCCCAAGGCCTATTTATTCAGCTTGAACAAAGACACGCAGAGGAGCCTAGCTTATATCGTCTGTTGGACCGACTGGCTAGTTACGTTCCGAGGTGCCCTTACCTATATTCGGAAAATTAAATGAACAAAGACACGCAGAGGAGCCCAGCTTATATAGTCTGTTGCTCAGACTGGCCAGATTTTTTTAATAAGTTAGATCCAATTATTTGTTCTACGGCAAATTGAGGTGGACTTATATTTGGGGCCTCTGCCTTCTTGGGCCTAATATCCGAACAAACTGAACTTTCTGATAAATGTTATACAACGATTCTAAATACAAAAAAACCTGCAGAACGAGTATCGGAGTTTATAATCCAACTAGTAACGCATATACAAAAAAGTATGTACTACTCCGTCGTACAGAATCAGTCTCCGAAAAGGTTCAATGTAATTGTGAACACAGGGAGTACTCCGTCCCGGTGGATTGTGCTCACCTCCAAAATCTATTTTCCCAGTTTAACCATGGATTAAGGCTCAATTACTATTCTCAATTTAACCTACTCTCCTCTTCTTTGGCTAGTCAATGTGCATGCGTGTATGCACTGGATGTCCTCCATCGGTTCCCATCCTCAAATCAACAATAGTTGCTCTAATGAATGTGGAGTATTAGGGTCGATGATTGGATGAAATATCTTGTGTGTAAAAGTTTAAGCGCCCAATCCCCTTCTGCCTGTCCGATGAAACTACTATTGAGCCCAATCCACCGGGGCGGAGGGAGTAAGTAACTTCAAAATCGCTATTAAAAAAGGGTGTGGCTATTTCTCAGTCGAGAACTAACTTCGTTCTGTCATCAAATTTTAGTTGCAATTAATGTTGCAAGTGATAACTATGATGAATCACATAACAAATCAAACAGTGTAGGACTTTTTTTGCTCATTGTTTGTTCACAAGCAGCTAACCGAACCTGCCGCTTGGTAAACTGTGTAGGACACGACTGAGCACGAAATTAATTCTCAGCTAGCGGAGAACTAGCAAATATTAACTAGATTCATACGAGTGGTAAAAGTACAATGGGAACATCAGATAAGATTAACGAGCTGATCGACAACCTCATCCAAACGTTTTTGGGCGCGCAGGTCATTGATCTTCTTCCTTAGATCGTTGTTAGAGTTCCTGAAGCGAGTTAGCTTATACTTTAAATCCAAAAGCGCGTTGCGCATCTTAGAGCGCTTCGTGTAGGCATCCAGAAGCTCACTTTCCGCCAAGATGGCGTCATCCATAGCCTGATTGAACTTCCCATTTAGAGTTAGATTCTCTTCGCGGAGGCGTTCACAGTCAAGGAGTAGCTCATGCCTCTTGGCAACCGCATCCTTGAAGCAAGCATTTCCCAGCTCCAAGCACACCAAGGTTTCCTTCTGGAGTCTCTGCCACTGGGCGATCTCCCCACGCAACCTGTTGCATTCCCCTTCAAGATCTGCAACAATATCCTCCAGTAGCTGCATAAACACCAAAAATACTGAGCGACGGGCTACATAATTACACAAAAAGTTAAGAACATCCTCCGGTAATACCGGCTTACTGACATCGTTCCTTCTAAGGCTGTGGGAGATATCTTTCGATTGCCTTAGATCACTCGCCGCCATCTCTCCGGCAAGTCCTTGTGCGGGGGATGCGTTGCCCGGGCCGCTGAACCTTCAGAACATATGGGGGAAATCAGGATCTGATCAAGAAAAGGAGGATGAAAATGAATGCAACAAGGTATTTTAGCTAAACTTACCCTAACATCCCGCTACCGAAGCTGGCACGATCCAACGCGGACGAAGACCAGCCTCGATGTGCGGAAGGCTATCACCCAACACGGACGAAGTACGAGCTAGTAGAGAACAGAGGAAGAAAACGAGCTCTGCCATAGCTCTCTGCGGATGGGAGAAAGACGAGAGTGGGGACTGGTGTGGTTAAGGTTCGTCTACTCTTTTCTACTCCCAAGAAGTAGATCTTGGCCGTCCATTTCCGACTAATGGATGAGAGTGAATAACTTATATGTGAAAAGTTCGGCCCACTAAGGCACGGCGCAGAATACGAGGAAGGAGTATTAAATTATCAGGGGCGAACTTTCCAATGTACTCCCTCCATCTCATTGCTTAGGGCGTAATTTTTTTTGCACAGTTATTAAGGTAAGACTAGCAGGAGAAAAAGTAATCGCTAGTTTCCTCATTTTCCCCTGTATGGTCGCACGATTAAATCACGTTCCGCACGCGCTGAACTCCTCATTTCCTCTAGACCTCCTCGTTTCTCGGGATAGAACAACAGTTTTTCAGGATCCTGGGTTAATGCGGCCAGGTTTGTAGGAGTGGAAACGGGAAAGCAGGGGAAAATTAGGGAGATTACTGAACCATAACCACCCGCGCGCATTGTTTAAATATCGGGAAAACAAACTGCGTTGTAAGCACTGATACGTAGGGAGTACTACTCGATTTTTTTAGCTTTGCCAAAAGTTGCATGTGCCACGTTACCTATATTAGCTTTCCAACAGATAGCTAGACCCTTCTCACTCTTATCCCCTCGAGCGTCCACCCCTATGTCCGCCGTGTCCGTTCATGGTCGCCGCTTCAACCCTTGGATGACCGATACCTATTTATGGAGGTGTCTATACGGTTGGAGAATACGGCCAAGGAGTTTATTTCCCAACATGGGTAGCTGCATAGCCGTAGGATATAGGCCAGTGTAGCATTGAACTAGTTGGCTTTTCTCCTTTTGTTTCTTTGTACTCGTTTTGGTTGAATATTACATTCTTAAATGGATGTGTGCATCTTAGCTATGCAGAGGCAGGCTGTAATACATGATTCTTGAGTAATAAAGTGCCCTTTATCGGGAAAAAAGGTCCGCCGCGTATACGATCATTCATACGTGTGCGATTCTTCTTTCCACATGTTAACATTCTCTTCTCTTCTCCCCACACACATGTGAGGCTGGTTGCATTGGACTATCCCCCTATAATTTGCTGGAAAAAGTCCATAACAAACATTGAACGTGTAACCAAATGCTAAATCGGACCGTGAATATTTAATCCCGAATTTGAAAAAAAACAAAGATGAACCACAAGCAATAGATCCAATCAGGTGTGTGAAACATCAACAAGTCCAACTTGGAACCACTAGCAGATCTGCATAAACAAGAAACTACAGAACTAATATCACAGAGGTTAATAGTGCATCGAACCCAAATTTCATAGGAACCCAAAATATGGTCACGGGAAAACCTTGTATGCATCCAGATCGAGAACGGAAGGTTGTTCGATTAACACCTACTAAAAGCAAAAATAGTGGCAACTGATCGCTTTGTTAAACTGCTACGGGTATGAAATCCTTCACCGTCAACAAGTGGGTGAAAGAAGAGGCTGCAGCTACCACCCCGGTAAGACCAACCTTATACATTACAGATCCGCTAGCTCGCCAACCTTTAGTTCTTCCATAACCGCAGCAAGGGGATCGCGGTTGACCGAGTGGACTCCTGTTTCAAGGAGAGACAATAGTTGGTAGTTCATCTGCTCCAACATGTGAAAGGCACTGTGGTAACTCCCGCAGTTCTTCGGACAGGAGGAAGTGGTTTCCATGACTACCAGGATCTTCTCGCGTAAATTCGAGTTCTCGCTGCGCCGCAGGCAAATCTGCTCATACCATGCCTTTATCGCCTGCTTCATGAGTGAGCAAAACCAAGCGACTCGGTTTGTCCAATCGTTGAGAAATGTAAATATCAAAGTCCAATCGAGAATAGACCATTTCCGACAAAGAAAAGGTACTACTACACTTCTAGAACAGACAAAGCACCCTAAAAGGTAGACTAATACTACTATAAAACAAATTTTTAGTTTAATATGTACTCCCTCCGTCCTCAAAAAAGTGGACGTTTATCCTCAAACTTTGTCCAAAAAGCTAGCCGTTTGCCCCTAAGCCCAATATCATCCAAACATTAAATTATTAAATCTCTAATAAAACTTACTTAGCAGCCAGCCTAATACGAGTAGTCAATCTATTCTGTGAGTGGGCTTTATGATGACTGCAAGATGATATGGCAGAGCTCTATAACCAGCAGCCGGCAATGTTATTAATCTTGCTCTTACTTTCCTTGATTACCGATAAAAAGAAAGGTAACGAGTCCTAGTAACCTCATTGTCCTTGAACCGATCTTCTCCAAAGTTCTTGAGCAGCTCATCCATCTCATCTTTTTCCTCGAGCTTGATCTCAGCTTCTCCACCGAGCTTGAACGCCTCCGTAATCCCATTATCTCCGGCGAGCTTGAAAATCTTCTTCTTCTGTTTAAAAAATGGAGCCAATCTCCTGCGAGAGGAAACATTTCACTCTTTATCCAAGCATACAATAACTTCAAAGGAGGGCAGGAGAGCCGGTCTTACCTTGGTCTCTTGCTCCCTGACCCTCTTGGGCGACGGGGGAGCTGGTAACACAAGCTCCGTCTGGTTCTGGGTGAAGGATGGAAACACCTGGGGAATGCAACAACTAGATCTTAACTTCTACCGTGCAATATGCAAAAGGAGGGCAAGCAGCCGATGTTACCATGGTCTCCGGCTCCATAACACTCTTGGGTGGCTGGGTAGGTGCTAACACGAGCTCCCTCTAGTTCTCGGTCATGAGGGAATTGAGTGTGAAGACCTGCAAAAGGTAAAAGCTGATCTTAACTCCTCTTACGATGCAGTAGTCAAAAGGAGGATAGGCGAGCCGAAGTTACGTTGCTCTCCGGCTCCCTGACAATCTTAGGCGGCGGCACAACTGCTAACTCGAGCTCCCTCTGACTCTAGAACTGGGTGAAGAAGCCGGTGAAGGATGGAGAAACCTGCGAAAGGTGACAACTAGATCTTGACTAATTCTATTGAATATGCAAAAGGAGGGGACGTGAACGGAAGTTACCTTCGTCTCCAGGGGAAGGGGAAGTGGTAACACGAGATCCGTTATCTGGCTCGGGGTGATGACTGTGTTGTATGGGAGCGGGAGCACCTGCGGAAGGTATAACACATTGATTCTTAAGTCCGAGCATTGCCGAAAAAATGAAGGAAAAGAGTCGAACTAACCTCGGCCTGCTTGCCCTTCAACGGTAGGGTAGGCTGCAACGCATCTTCTCCTCCGAGCTCTACCTTGCACTTGTTGCTAGACATGGCGGGAAGGAGATGCGCAGAGGGAGGGTGTGTGAGGTGGGCTGGGGGGCGAGGAATACTAAGGAACATATTCTTGCTCTGGACCCCACATATCTATACAACCGAATGCGTGAGGAATGGTTCCGTTCCATTCCACTTTGTTCTGGAATCAAACGCCACTTGGATGTGATGATACACGGAGTAGAATTTCACAGTACTGCAAAAACGATTCATTAAAATAGCCTTTCTTTGAAAGTGGTTTGTGCAAACCCAAGTAAATTGAGTAGTTTGTCAACGAAGAGACCGATATATATTGGGTGATATCTGCAATATCTTAAGGAGGCAAGGCATGCTGGCTCGCTAAATACATTTTCTCTTTTTGTGAACACGGAAGGTTCTGGAAGTACACGGTTGCTGCATACATTAAAACAGTGGGCATAATACCAAAAGGACCTCAAAGAAAAATTAGGTTACAGTCATGTCCTTACTATTTGCAAGAAAGACCCTAGAAAGAAAAGGGAAAGCGATCAGGCCCTCCTTCTCAACTGCACATCTGAGAGCTGGCGTTAGCTTCAGCTTCAAATCTGGCCTTTCGTGCGGTGTCACCGAAAGTAGCGAGTTTTCCGTCGCTAATGAACTCATCCAAAAATCTCCTTATGAGTCAGCTAAGACAGGCATATGGAAGAGTTAGCTCTGGTGTTCACAACACCCATAAATCCAGGCAAAAAAAATTGTGGTGCATGTTACACTCCAGGACATAGAATTTCACCAGACTGCAAAAAAATATTAACCAATGTGAGATAAAAAAAATAGACGTGAAGGAAACCAAGATTTTGCAAATAAAAAAAATTTCATTTCGCTGCATCATCAACAAGTTGTGGCGTTAGCTTCAGCTGCAAATATGGCCTTTCGTGCGGTGTCATCGAAAGTAGAGTTTTCCGTAGCTAATGAACTCAGCCAAAAGTCTCCTTATGAGTCAGCTAAGACATGCATATGGAAGACTTAAGCTGCAAAAAAATTATGGTGAGTGTTACACTCCAGGACATAGAATATCACCAGACTGCAAAAAAATATTCACCAATGAAATATAATAAAAAATACACGTGAAGGAAACCAAGAATTTGCAAAAAAATAAAAATATTACATTTCGCTGCATCATCAACAAGTTGTGGCGTTAGCTTCAGCTCCAAATCTAGCCTTTCGTGCGTTGTCACCGAAAGTAGAGTTTTCCGTCGCTAATGAACTCAGACAAAAGTCTCCTTATGAGTCAGCTAAGACAGGCATTTGGAAGACTTAAGCTGCAAAAAAAAATTGTGGTGCGTGTTACACTCGAGGACATAGAATTTCACCAGACTGCAAAAAAATATTCACCAATGAAAGATAAAAAAAATACACGTGAAGGAAACCAAGATTTTGCAAAAAAGAAAAAAATTACATTTTGCTACATCACCAACAAGTTGTGGCGTTAGCTTCAGCTTCAAATCTGGCCTTTCGTGCGGTGTCACCGAAAGTAGCGAGTTTTCTGTCACTAATGAACTCAGCCAAAAGTCTCCTTATGAGTCAGTAAGACACGCATATGGAATACTTAAGCTGCAAAAAAATGTTGTGCGTGTTACACTCCAGGACATAGAATTTCACCAGACTGCAAAAAAATATTCACCAATGTAAGATAAAAAAAATACACCTGAAGGAAACCAATATTTTGCTAAAAATAAAAAAATTACATTTCTCTACATCATCGATAAGTTGTGGCGTTAGCTTCAGCTTCAAATCTGGCCTTTCGTGCGGTGTCACCGAAATATGATACCCCTATTACATGTAAATAAAAAATAGACAAAATAAATTAATCTAGTTTGAAACTTTGCATGGCAAATCATTTTTTTCAGAACTGCAAATGTAACACAAAAAATAATCAATGTTTCATTGATACTTCGCGGATATGAGCACACTAAACATTAACATATATAGACTGTCTAGCATCAGGCATATAATAAAAAAACTATAACAGAATAACCATAGATCGTGAGCATGATGGGGTACCACATCGACTACCTTGTGTCGGCGGTGGTCGGGGTCGCTGTCACACCCTAACTTTTGTAACCTTGATTAGTTGTCCTTATTGCAAAAATCAGGGGGAACAAAAACTTTTTCTTAAGACTAATTAGATGAATTGCCTTGATCTGTTTGTTATAATGAATTGGTTTGATCTGTTGGTAGATGTATTTTCTTGACTTGCTTGTTGAGTTTTAGCTACCCCAAAGAACAACACCTCCTGTGTCAAAACGAACAACTCACCTAATAAAACACATGTGTGACTTAGGAAAAATTGTTTTCCTTTTTACTACATCAAACCCTTCTCCCGGTGGCAACATGAGTGTGCCATCTTGATATTCCTCTTTGTGTTAATCTAGCTCAAATCATCCTTAATTCAAAACTTGGGATCATCTACCCCTTTCTACATCCTTCTCTTATACCCACTCATCCTGGTTGATTCTGAAGCCATGTCAACAATCTGTTTTGGCAGGCTTATAAGATTCCAACGTTGGCAGTTGATCTCTTAACACCCACAACTGTTTTTGGTGACCTTAATGCATGGATATCCTCTATGCAACACCCTCTACAACCTCCACGTCTTGCATGTCTCGGTCTATTCTTGCAACACATATATTCAATTTGATCTTATACCATATTCAATGTTCCAACACTATATCACTTCTTCCACTTTTACCTCTTGTTTTTATTCAAGTTTAATATTCACAAAACCAAGAGTGGGAATGGTGGGTACATTCTGTAGCCACTATCTACCCTTGAGAACACTCCTCACTAAATTAGTTTTCTTTCTCAAAAACCCTGTTGTTTTTCATCTCTAGTTTTAACCACAAAACTACTTCTTGTTTTGTTAAAAATCTTTAAATGTTTTCTTAAAATAACAAGAGAGAATTGTGGATGGTATTTTGTATCATCTCATTTCCTTCAACCCAAAATGCTTTTCATAAAAGTATTTATTTTATTCTTTCTTAAAAATTCATGGTTATGGTACATGTGCCATCCATGCACCTTTTGATAACATTTGGGAAAAATATATTTGGCATTATTATGCAAGTAGACTTAATTTATTTTAAATCTCATTTTGTCTCTTTCAAAAAGATTTCAAAGATGAGTTCAATATAAACCCTATCCAACTTCATGATCAACTCTCATAGTGGTGGGGACCCATCTCTTTAAATTCCATATCTAGGTAACAACTTCCATTCATTCACCACACCTCACTATGGTTTACCATCATCATCTTAACCTCATAAATTAAGTGTTTATATCCTACTCACCCTTGATGTTATGTGATGGGTTCACTCACTGTTGATACGTCTCCAACGTATCTAGAATTTCTGATGTTCCATGCTTGTTTTATGACAATACCAACATGTTTTGTTCACACTTTATATCATTTTTATGCGTTTTTCGGAACTAACCTATTGACGAGATGCCGAAAGGCCAGCTTGCTATTTTCTCGCTGTTTTTGGTTTCAGTAAATCCTAGTAAAGAAATATTTTCGGAATCGGACGAAATCAAGACCGGAGGTCTTATAATTCCCGAAGCTTCCGGAGCACCGGAGAAAAGTCGAGAGGGTGCCGTGGGGCCCCACCCCACATGGCGGCGCGCCCAAGGGGGCGCCCCCCTATGGTGGCGTCACCCCGTGGCCCCTCCGACTCCGACTCTCGGCCTATATAATCGTCCCTGACCTAAAAACATCGAGAAAAAAGACGGAAACAGAGAAAACCATCCAGAGCCGCCGCCATCGCGAAAGTCCAATTCGGGGGACAGAACTCTCTGTCCGCACCCCGCCGGACGGGAATTGCCCCCGGAGCCATCTCCACCGCCGTCTCCACCGCCATCTTCACCGCCATCGCTGCCTCCATGATGAGGAGGGAGTAATCCACCCCCGAGGCTGAGGGCTCCGCTGTAGCTATGTGGTTAATCTCTCTCTCATGTACTTCAATACAATGATCTCATGAGCTGCTTTACATGATTGAGATCCGTATGATGAGCTTTGTATCTCTACTAGTTTATGTGCTACTCATGTGATGTTATTAAAGTAGTCTATTCCTCCTGCGTGGTGTAAAGGTGACTAGTGTGTGCTCCGTGTGGTTCTTGTCGTAGGCTATGATCATGATCTCTTGTAGATTGTGGAGTTAATTATCATTATGATAGTATTGATGTGATCTATTCCTCCTTCATAGTGTAATGTGGACAGGTGTGTGCACTATGTTAGTTCTTGGTTTATTTTGCAATGATCTATTATGCTCTAAGGTTATTTAAATATGAACATTGAATTGTGGAGCTTGTTAACTCCGGCATTGAGGGTTCGTGTAATCCTACGCAATGTGTTCATCATCCAACAAAAGAGTGTATGTAGCACATATGAGAAAGAGTTATTTATTATGCGATCAAAGTTGAGAGTGTCCACTAGTGAAAGTATGATCCCTAGGCCTTGTTTCCAAGCATCGAATCTCCGTTTGTTTACATGTTTTGTTGCATGTTTACTCGCTGCCATATTTTATTCAGATTGCTATTACCACTCATATACATCCATACTACTTGTATTTCACTATCTCTTCGCCGAACTAGTGCACCTATACATCTGACAAGTGTATTAGGTGTGTTGGGGACACAAGAGACTTCTTGTATCGTGATTGCAGGGTTGCTTGAGAGGGATATCTTTGACCTCTTCTTCCCTGAGTTCGATAAACCTTGGGTGATCCACTTAAGGGAAACTTGCTGCCGTTCTACAAACCTCTGCTCTTGGAGGCCCAACACTGTCTACAAGAATAGAAGCTCCCGTAGACATCAAGCTATTTTCTGGCGCCGTTGCCGGGGAGGAAAGGTAAAAGGCTCTCATACTCCGGTCTCAGGTAAAGTACTTTTCTGTTGCCGTCGTGTGTGTGCTCGAAGTTATTTCCTTTAGATCCTGCAATTGCATCTTTTTGTTTCTTGTTTACACTAGTTTGGCATAATGGACAGCAATGAGCTTCTTATTCTATTTCCTGATTTAAGACATGGATGGTTTGATGCGAAAATTAAAAAACCTATGGAACATATTAGTATGAACGCTTTGAACACCATTGTTGCTAATGATATAGAAAGCTCTAAGCTTGGGGAAGAGGTGTTTGAAAATCCTTTAGCTACTGGTCATTATGTTCTTGATACATCTCCTTCTAATAACAATGATGGTGTGGACACAGATAAACCGACTGTGAAAGATAACTATTCTATTTCCTATGATGACACTGTGCCTCCGACCTCTGATGATTATAATAAAGAATGCTATGATATAGGTTCTAACTATCCTTATGAAACTTGTCATAGTCATGATTGGATTACCAAAAACAATTCCCTTAATATGCAATTTGTTTACCATGTTCAAATTCTTGATAATAATCTTACTCCAATTACTATTAATGAGAATAACTCTTCTTATGCCAAAATTAATGATACTTCTATGCATATGAACCATGATAAGAATGTTTTAAGTGATGGGTATATTGTGGATTTCATCAATGATGCTACTAAAAGCTATTATGAGAGAGGGAAATATGGTTATATGCACCTTCATAATATTAAGTTTCCCCTCTTTATGTTGAGAATCTTGAAGTTACTCGTGTTTTATCCTCTTATGCTTGTCACTTTGTTCTTCATGAATTCATTTGTGTACAAGACTCCTCTTCATAGGAAGCATGTTAGACTTAAATGTGTTTTGGATTTGCTTCTTGATGCTCTCTTTTTGCTCCAAATACTATTTCCTGCGAGCGCAACATTAAAACTCGCTGAGCCCATCTTAACGGCTATAAAGAAAGAACTTCTTGGGAGATAACCCATGTGTTATTTTGCTACAGTACTTTGTTTTATATTTGTGTCTTGGAAGTTGTTTACTACTGTAGCAACCTCTCCTTATCTTATTTTATTGCATTGTTGTGCCAAGTAAAGTCTTTGATAGAAAGGTTGATACTAGATTTGGATTCATCAGCGCGAAACAGATTTCTTTGCTGTCACGAATCTGGGTCTAATTCTCTGTAGGTAACTCAGAAAATTAAGCCAATTTACGTGAGTGATCCTCAGATATGTACGCAACTTTCATTCAATTTGGGCATTTTCATTTGAGCAAGTCTGGTGCCCTTTTAAAATTCGTCTTTACGGACTGTTACGTTTCGACAGATTCTGCCTTTTATTTCGCATTGCTTCTTTTTGCTATGTGGGATGGATTTCTTTGTTCCATTGACTTCCAGTAGCTTCGGGCAATGTCCAGAAGTGTTAAGAATGATTGTGTCACCTCTGAACATGTGAGTTTTTAATTATGCACTAACCCTCTAATGAGTTTGTTTTGAGTTTGGTGTGGAGGAAGTTTTCAAGGGTCAAGAGAGGAGGATGATATACTATGATCAAGAAGAGTGAAAGCTCTAAGCTTGGGGATGCCCCGGTGGTTCACCCCTGCATATTTCAAGAAGACTCAAGCGTCTAAGCTTGGGGATGCCCAAGGCATCCCCTTCTTCATCGACAAATTATCGTGTTTCTTCTCTTGAAACTATATTTTTATTCGGTCACATCTTATGTACTTTACTTGGAGCGTCCGTATGTTATTTTTTTTTGTTTTTGTTTGAATAAATGCTTGTGTGGGAGAGAGACACGCTCCGCTGGTTCGTATGAACACATGTGTTCTTAGCTTTTAATTTTCATGGCGAAGGATGAAACTCGCTTCGTTAATTGTTATATGGTTGGAAATGGAAAATGCTACATGTACTAACTAGTATGATGTCTTGAATAACTTGATACTTGGCAATTGTTGTGCTCATGTTTAAGCTCTTGCATCATATATTTTGCACCTATTAGTGAAGAAATACATAGAGCTTGTTAAAATTTGGTTTGCATGAGTGGTTTCTCTAGAGTCTAGATATTTTCTAGTGAGGTGTTTGAACAACAGGGAAGACAATGTATAGTCTTATAATGCTTGTAATATGTCTTTTATGTAAGTTTTGATGTACTAGTTTATGCTTGTGTTTGTTTCAAACAACCTTGCTAGCCTAAGCCTTGTATCGAGAGGGAGTACTTCTCATGCATCCAAAATCCTTGAGCCAACCACTATGCCATTTGTGTCCACCATACCTACCTACTACATGGTATTTATGCGCCATTCCAAAGTAAATTGCTTGAGTGCTACCTTTAAAATTCCATCATTCACCTTTGCAATATATAGCTCATGGGACAAATAGCTTAAAAACTATTGTGGTATTGAACATGTACTTATGCACTTTATCTCTTATTAAGTTGCTTGTTGTGCGATAACCATGCTTCTGGGGACGCCATCAACTACTCTTTGTCGAATATCATGTGAGTTGCTATGCATGTCCGTCTTGTCTGAAGTAAGAGAGATCTACCACCTTAATGGTTGGAGCATGCATATTGTTAGAGAAGAACATTGGGCCGCTAACTAAAGCCATGAATCATGGTGGAAGTTTCAGTTTTGGACATATATCCTCAATCTCATATGAGAACGCTAATTGTTGCCACATGCTTATGCATTAAAGAGGAGTCCATTATCTCGTTGTCCATGTTGTCCCGGTATGGATGTCTAAGTTGAGAATAATCAAAAGCGAGAAATCCAAAATGCGAGCTTTCTCCTTAGACCTTTGTACAGGCGGCATGGAGGTACCCCTTTGTGACACTTGGTTAAAACATGTGTATTGCGATGATCCGATAGTCCAAGCTAATTAGGACAAGGTGCGGGCACTATTAGTATACTATGCATGAGGCTTGCAACTTGTAGGATATAATTTACATAACTCATATGCTTTATTACTACCGTTGACAAAATTGTTTCATGTTTTCAAAATAAAAGCTCTAGCACAAATATAGCAATTGATGCTTTCCTCTGCGAAGGGCCATTCTTTTACCTTTTATGTTGAGTCAGTTCACCTATCTCTCTCCACCTCAAGAAGCAAACACTTGTGTTAACTACGCATTGATTCTTACATACTTGCTTATTGCACTTGTTATATTGCTTTGCATTGACAACTATCCATGAGATATACATGTTACAAGTTGAAAGCAACTCGCTGAAACTTAATCTTCCATTGTGTTGCTTCAATGTCTTTACTTTGAATTTATTGCTTTATGAGTAACTCTTATGCAAGACTTATTGATGCCTCGTCTTGAAAGTACTATTCATGAAAAGCCTTTGCTATATGATTCAATTGTTTACTCATTGCATTAACATTGCTTCGAATCGCTGCATTCATCTCATATGCTTTACAATAGTATGATTAAGATTATGTTGGTAGCATGTCACTTCAGAAATTATCTTTTATCGTTTACCTACTCGAGGACGAGTAGGAACTAAGCTTGGGGATGCTGATACGTCTCCAACGTATCTATAATTTCTGATGTTCCATGCTTGTTTTATGACAATACCAACATGTTTTTTTCACACTTTATATCATTTTTATGCGTTTTTCGGAACTAACCTATTGACGAGATGCCAAAAGGCCAGTTGCTGTTTTCTGCTGTTTTTGGTTTCAGAAATCCTAGTAAAGAAATATTTTCGGAATCGGACGAAATCAAGACCGGAGGTCTTATAATTCCCGGAAGCTTCCGGAGCACCGGAGAAAAGTCGAGGGGGTGCCAGGGGGGCCCCACCCCACAGGGCGGCGCGGCCCAAGGGGGGGGGCGCGCCCCCTATGGTGGCGTCACCCCGTGGCCCCTCCGACTCCGACTCTCGGCCTATATAATCGTCCCTGACCTAAAAACATCGAGAAAAAAGACGGAAACAGAGAAAACCATCCAGAGCCGCCGCCATCGCGAAAGTCCAATTCGGGGGACAGAACTCTCTGTTCCGGCACCCTGCCGGACGGGGAATTGCCCCCGGAGCCATCTCCACCGCCGTCTCCACCGCCATCTTCACCGCCATCGCTGCCTCCATGATGAGGAGGGAGTAATCCACCCCCGAGGCTGAGGGCTCCGCTGTAGATATGTGGTTAATCTCTCTCCCATGTACTTCAATACAATGATCTCATGAGCTGCTTTGCATGATTGAGATCCGTATGATGAGCTTTGTATCGCTACTAGTTTATGTGCTACTCATGTGATGTTATTCAAGTAGTCTATTCCTCCTGCGTGGTGTAAAGGTGACTAGTGTGTGCACCGTGTGGTTCTTGTCGTAGGCTATGATCATGATCTCTTGTAGATTGTGGAGTTAATTATCATTATGATAGTATTGATGTGATCTATTCCTCCTTCATAGTGTAATGTGGACGAGTGTGTGCACTATGTTAGTTCTTGGTTTATTTTGCAATGATCTATTATGCTCTAAGGTTATTTAAATATGAACATTGAATTGTGGAGCTTGTTAACTCCAGCATTGAGGGTTCATGTAATCCTACGCAATGTGTTCATCATCCAACAAAAGAGTGTATGTAGCACATATGAGAAAGAGTTATTTATTATGCGATCAAAGTTGAGAGTGTCCACTAGTGAAAGTATGATCCCTAGGCCTTGTTTCCAAGCATCGAATCTCCGTTTGTTTATTGTTTTGTTGCATGTTTACTCGCTGCCATATTTTATTCAGATTGCTATTACCACTCATATACATCCATACTACTTGTATTTCACTATCTCTTCGCCGAACTAGTGCACCTATACATCCGACAAGTGTATTAGGTGTGTTGGGGACACCGAGAGACTTCTTGTATCGTGATTGCAGGGTTGCTTGAGAGGGATATCTTTGACCTCTTCCTCCCTGAGATCGATAAACCTTGGGTGATCCACTTAAGGGAAACTTGCTGCTGTTCTACAAACCTCTGCTCTTGGAGGCCCAACACTGTCTACAAGAATAGAAGCTCCCGTAGACATCAGCTGTCTCCCTCAACTTTTCACCACCATCTTTAACATCATCCTCACCTCCCCTACTTGAGCTATCATCTCTTGTAACCTTGAGATGACTCCACTTTGTGATCCAACTTATATAGGGGCACACACATTAACCTCTCTTTCTTTTCATATTCACTACACCAACATAACACCACCCCATTTACCTAGATATGCTCATGCATTGTTCCATGTGGTGAATCCCAATCCTTTCAAATTTGAATTCAAATAAAAACTTCTAATCATCAACTATACCTTTGGGTCTATTTTTCATCTTATGTTTGTCACAACCAAAGTGGTAACAATTATCCCTATAGTACATATCACCTCACACTTCTTTTTATCTATATGTATCTACTCCTATTTTTATCATCATCAAAATCACTCATTGACGTTATCTCCTTAACATCATGCCTTTGCCTATACACATAGATGTTGTGCCTCTCTCTCACATTGCTCACTTGTGCTTGGCAAGAATTTCGGCCAACAATTCCTCTTCTTTTCCTTCCTCCACAAGTCTTGCCTCCCACCTAACCCAATAAATAAATGGGCAGCCACCCACTTTAGCCAATCAAGAGGAGGCAGCCAACCCACCATCCCTCTATAAAGGGAGCTTGGCCGGCCACCCTCCTCTCCTTTGCACTCATTCTCCACTCTTCACTCCTTCCTCGACTCCCTCATACCTTTCTCCTCCTTCTTCTCCACGAGCTGCTGCTCCCCCAAGGCTCCATGGCCGGCCATGGCCATGGAAAGCCCACCAAGATGAAGCTCCCCTCCTCCCTCAAGCTCCTCCTCACCATGAGAGCATCCCTCTCCTTCTTCTTCCCTAACCCTAGATGAATCCATCTCTCTTTATCTTTTCCCCTCTCACAAGATTGGATCTTGATGCAGGTGTATGTTGAACCAATCTTGGAGAAGCTTCACCTATCCTCACATCTGAAGTCCTTGACAAAAGTTCGTCCAAATCCATGCAGTAATTTCTTCTATCTTGCTGTTTCAGATTCTGTACGAACTTGTAAAATCCACCAAAACTCGTGTACAGCTCCAAATCGAGAGGTTCAAAGTTCCACGGATATCTAATGCAAAGATATACAACTTGGCTTTGGTTTCATCCTTAAATACGTTACAGATTTTCCTGAGTAAATAAAGTTCGAAAACATGCAGATTCATTGTTTGTTAGATTTACTTTGTTTTACAAACACTTTTGAGCAAACTCAACTCTGGTTGAAAGCCTTCGGCCATACATTCATTTTGCCGTTGGTTTCACTTCAAGTTCCCTCCAAAAATTGAAATGGTGCACAGATCAAGTTTTGGTCAGATCTGACTTTGTCTAATTACTCAAGGAACTTGGAAATTCATTTTTGAATGGAACCAATTGTGTTAGAACCAGCTTTTCAATACCTTTCAGATGCAACCAACCTTATATTTTTAGGTTTTTTCTACGATTTTTGGCATACAGATCTTGTTTTCTGTGCGATCGATTCAAGCAAATTCCTAAATTTGTAGGTTAATATTTTTGGGTGAATCCAATTGGGTTAGTCTTGTTTTAGTACTGGCCATCTAGGAAAAATATTTTTAGTCTATGTTCATGCTTGTTTGTTACTGTTAATAGTATGTGTGTGTCACATGGATTGTTGACTCAAAACTTTTTGGTTTATTTAAAAGCCTTGACCAACTCTTTGTATTAGAAATGGATAACCTTTGTTTTATTCTTGCAAAACAAAACCTCTGCAACTTAACCTTATTTCTATTGTTTTACTTAAGTTTACAAATGGTGTGGTATATGGGTTACTTCCTATTTTTGGTGTAGTGTTTTGCTAACAAAATAAAATAGGAAGAGTGGTTTCCTGCTTTTCCAAAAATGTTTGGAAATATAAGATGTTTGTTTTTTAGGCCAAAGAATTTCACTTGTATTCTTTATGGTGTTATATACCAGGGGGTAACTCATCTATGCCATGATGGTACCCCAAGGGGACAATTGCTAATTGTGAGGCTCTCATGTTTTTATTAAGTGAAATAAATTTGTTTTCTTTTAAAAGTTGATTTGTAGTTACTATAAGTCTTTTGTATGTTAGCCCTTAGTAAAGTGGTTAGCTATTGATTGTTGTTTGTTGAATGTTTTTTTTTGTTGGTGCAATGTGTTTGATTGTGTTCCTTTTATATTTTCCGACGATAGATGCGAACAATTTCGGAGAAGAAGAAGAAGAAGTGGGATCGGACGAGGATGTTATTTATATTGTTGGAATTCTTATTTGATGGAGTTGAAGAAGTCCAGGGACAAACAAGCCAACCAAGGCAAGCCATCTATTGATCTCTGAATATTGTGTCACATATTGTTGACACTTTGTTGTCATTCTTATTCCATTATCTATGGTGGGTTATTCTCCGTTTGTGTCATGCATGCTTAATCTTTAGCATGGTAATCCTCTTGGTCATATCTTATGCACCTCTTAATGAGTGTTGTGTACTAGAAATAATCATAGTATGTCACCTCACTTGGTTGTCTTCACATGCTTCCTTTGAGCATGTTACCCTACTTGTCAATTCACTCACATACACCCTTCTAGTAAATTGATAAGTGTCTTCATGATCTTGGTGTACTCTCACCATCGGAAGAGTATGCCTACCCACCTCGGGTATGTAGAGTGTGTTGATCCCCAACACCTCTGCTTATATTGTTGGTTAATGACACAAATCTGAAAGTGTTACCCCTCTTATGTTGGCCACTTACATGCTCACCTTGAGCATGTTAATCATTAGTGACATCCCACCTACACCCCTTAGTGGAGTAGTGGTTTTCCGACAAACATGTCGTACCTCTAGAATGATGATGTCTCGGTTCACTTCCCGTGAGTATGCCGACCCCTTTTTGACACCTCCACACGTCCACTAAGTGGTCTTGATGAATAGCGTCACGACCATGTTGTGTTCTAGTTCCATCATGAAACTTTAGGTTGGGAAACCCTCAAGGTTTACCTTGTTGTAAAAGTTTTGAGAAAACCTTGGGTGAGTCGACCTTACCCAAGTGTATGGTTTATGAAAGGAAAGGATCTTGACAAGGATGGTTGGAAAGAGGAAAGTGTGTGTGACTTGGGTTTTTGAGAAAAATGACACACGTTTCTTTGTATTCGCCGGAACAACTAAACCGCGCAACCACATTACCCCAACATGGGCACGGGGCTTAGCCCTAGTTTGTTGAAGCCGACATGAGACACCTTCACAACTCTCTAGGAGGGTCACGATGACCTCTGACACCGGGTTGCGCTCTGAAGGAGGCAATACACTGTAGTTGTCTATAGCCGGACGATTACTGAGGGTCTTCTGTCGTGGCGCCGGAGATACGCTCAAAAAGGAGGTATGCTGCCGGGGTGCCGGGAAGGGTTAAGCCCGCAGGGAAGGACTCATGTAAGGGGAGATAACCGAAAGGTTATGTCCGAGTTTCTATCATGGCATAGTTGATATGTGATACGTCTCAAACGTATCCATAATTTCTTATGTTCCATGCTACTTTTATGATGATACTCACATGTTTTATACACATTATATGTCATTATTATGCATTTTACGGCACTAACCTATTGACGATATGCCGAAGAGCCAGTTGATGTTTTCTGCTGTTTTTGGTTTCGTAAATCCTACAAAGGAAATATTCCCGGAATTGGACAAAATCAACGCCTGTGGGGCTTATTTTTCCACGAAGCTTCCGTAAGACCGAGGGAGAAACGAAGTGGGGCCACGGGCGCCGCCACACTCAGGGCGGCGCGGCCTAAGGGGGACCGCGCGGCCCTAGCGTG